>NC_056446.1:637500-937500 GCF_018296145.1 Oncorhynchus tshawytscha | reverse complement strand
CTGAAAAACTTTAAACCTTTAACATTTTGGGGGAAACTAAATGGAATATAAAAATGACAGTTTTTATAGGGCCCTAATATTCCAAGATATGCAATACATAGAATCATTGTAAGATTTCATTCGACAACACTCAACTTGGCATTATATTGGCCTTTCATAATAACAGGGTACTCACAACAGAAAGAAATAGAACACAAGTAGACCTATGTTGTGGTATGTATGACCTATGCACGTTGTACTCGTGGATATAGTCAGCAGATGATGACCAGCAGTGATTTCTGTGTCCTGTGTGGAGCGGTGGGCATAATCAGGCTTAATTGCCTCTCCCAGGAAACTCAATTACTGTTTGACAGAGACTCAAGTCTCAGTGGGGGAGAAATGTGATATATAGCAGCTTTCTGATGTTTTTGGAGTTGTTAGGGCTCCACAGTTGCCCGATAGAAGGCAATAGGGGCACTAGTTGTTGGTCTAATAGGGTACATTTTCAGGAGGTTCTGATCAATCAATTTAGCAAGTGAAATGTAGAATTCAAGAAACATAAAGTTGACAAAAAAACTGCTAAAACGGGAAAATGAACATACAAGACTAAAACATGGGTCAAGAAATGCTGTAGAATAGCCCTGGACTAATTCAAACAAACAACTGTAGCATAGCCCTGGACTAATTCAAACAAACAACTGTAGAATAGCCCTGGACTAATTCAAACAAACAACTGTAGAATAGCCCTGGACTAATTCAAACAAACAACTGTAGAATAGCCCTGGACTAATTCAAACAAACAACTGTAGCATAGCCCTGGACTAATTCAAACAAACAACTGTAGAATAGCCCTGGACTAATTCAAACAAACAACTGTAGCATAGCCCTGGACTAATTCAAACAAACAACTGTAGAATAGCCCTGGACTAATTCAAACAAACAACTGTATAATAGCCCTGGACTAATTCAAACAAACAACTGTAGAATAGCCCTGGACTAATTCAAACAAACAACTGTAGCATAGCCCTGGACTAATTCAAACAAACAACTGTAGAATAGCCCTGGACTAATTCAAACAAACAACTGTAGCATAGCCCTGGACTAATTCAAACAAACAACTGTAGCATAGCCCTGGACTAATTCAAACAAACAACTGTAGAATAGCCCTGGACTAATTCAAACAAACAACTGTAGAATAGCCCTGGACTAATTCAAACAAACAACTGTAGAATAGCCCTGGACTAATTCAAACAAACAACTGTAGCATAGCCCTGGACTAATTCAAACAAACAACTGTAGAATAGCCCTGGATTCAAACAAACAACTGTATAATAGCCCTGGACTAATTCAAACAAACAACTGTAGAATAGCCCTGGACTAATTCAAACAACTGTTGGGGAGAGAACCTGTTCTGAGTGGAACAGCACACCCAACTGTACAAATTAGGAATCACAGCCTAGGCAACAGCAACAGACACCCCAATGAATTAATCTCCACCAGCATGATTTGTTCATTGTTTTCCAACAGTATATTGCATCATATCAAAAGACATGTAAGCAAGCAGAGTGCAACAACTAAAACACTAGGCCTACTGTGTGAATTGAAGCATAGTAAACACAATTGAATGAATTCGACGACACATTTTGCAATAACAGATTGCAGCAGTAATGTGCCTTCAAAGGGATCAAGCCGAGGGCATGGTCCAAAACTACACAATCACCATGGGGACTAAATAGCAACTCTGCTGCAGTTGAATAATTAGCATCTATCCCTGAACTTCTTTTCCATTCCACTGTCAAAGCCAGTTACTTAAGTGTCTTAAAGTGGGGTGTTTAGGCTTTCTGGGGGTGGCCTTGTCTGCTTTTAGCTGGGCAGTGTTCAAAAGGGACAAAACAGAAGAAAATGCTCTAAAACAGAGTAAAACGGGGTGGTACTATGTGAACTTGTCCAATAAGAAACAATTGTTTTTGTTCACTGCTACAAAAATAATTCTACGCTCTGACCTAATGGTGAGATTTCTGGCACAAAATGGATGCCATGGCATTATCCAGGTGGGTACTTCACATTAACAGTGGACGAGGAAAGTACTCCTAATACAATGTAAAGCGCCAGGAGCACCTAGAACAGCACTAGCTGCAAATCCAATCCCTTATTATCAAGTTATCAAGGCCTACACACTGAATACAATATTGGATACAAACAACCAATCAACAGTGGGTTCTACAATAGTGTATACCTACTACTACTGCTGCTGGCCCTATGATATAGTTGTGGGACCCTAAAGTAGCCTAGCATATACTACACTACGTGGCAGAGCACTAGCTCCTACCCTTCAGAATGGGATAGCGCGCTATGCAGTTTAGCCTTGTGGCTGACATGCTGTTTTCATTGCACTTTGTAATTTGCATGGCACTGGTGTGTGTGCATTACTCTGCTCAACACTCTGGTCTGTTTCCGAACATTCCGTGGTGGTTTGGGGTCCAGCAATGACAGCTGGTATAGAGAAACATGACTAGAATATGGGTCGAGAAAGTCGGAAATATCCCCCTCTCTTTTCCTACAAGGAGTTAATAGTGTTAACCTTGTCTTCTGGCATACCACTTCTCACAAAGGAAAGGAAGCAGATGAGGACTATTGGATTGGGACACAGCCCATGAAGCTCAATGGCAGGCAGGTTCAAGAGGGATTTAAAACAGGATATGATGTCAAAGGGTAGATGTTCTGAATTGTTTAAAAAAAATTGAGAACGTCAATGTTCTCTCAGCCTAGGTCATAATGAACAAAAGTAGTTTCACCTAATGAGAGTCACATTACCATAGTGAACCTTATAAAAGGTGAAAAGGAATCAGTGCAGTTTGAGGTCAGGACAGAAAGCTGACAAACACATGTTTGTGTTATAGCAGACACACAGGGCTGTATAGAATGTGTTTCCATTTCCGGAAACACATTAGGAGAACAGCCAAGCTTTACAGATCTCAAACATTGACGTCAACCACACATTAGTAAGTTACACAGCTTCCTTTTCAAGGGTCTTATTTCTTCATCCTTGTGTGAGGGGATGGAGTTTCCTTGTCAATGTTAGGGGGTGATTTTATTTGATTGCCTCTGTTTCTTGAGCAAAACCAAAGTTATGGGTTCAACTAACATAAGGCAAGATAAACTTGTCAATAAACTACAGTAGTATACAACAGTTCCGACCAGTTTTGGTAAAAGCACATACCTCAAATAGTGCATTTCATCAGCTGCCTCTCTTCCTCTAAATGTCTATTCTCCTCCTCCTCTTCACACTCCTCCAGGCGGCCCTTGATCCTCTGATTTGGGATGCCTTTTGTCTCCTCTGGACTGCTTTGCCACCGAACGGGTGTTCTTCTCTATATGACACATAGGAGAGGGGATATTGGATGGTGCATTGAATAAACCAATGCATGAACGAATAAATAAATTACAAAACTTTATTGATCATCAGATGGGAAATTGCATGTGACATGTCACCCCACTTGTAGAGATACTAATGGGAATAGCAATGGTGATACTGTATACAAACTATCCTAAATTGCTAAATTATCACCCATGGCTGTCACACTTTAGTTAGAAATGGCTGCCTGTATTGTTAGGATGGAATGAATTCAATTCTGGAATTATTCTGGAATTAATCCATATCAACTTTTTATTAATCTTTCTCAGTCTTATTTGATTGAATTTCAAATAATTTCATGACTTTGGTATGTTATCCTGTGCATGCCTATGTTTGTGTTGATTCACAGATCCCGCGGTTCCATAAGGTGTATTTTAACCTTTTTAATTCTGATTCTACTGCTTGCGCCAGTTACTTGATATTGTATAGAGTTCCATGTAGTCATGGCTCCATGTAGTACTGTGTGCATCCCATGGTCTGTTCTAGACTTGGGGACTGTGAATAGACCTGTTGTGGGATGTCTTGTGGGGTATGCATGAGTGTCCGTGCTGTGTGCCAGTAGTTCAAACAGACAGCTCAGTGCATTCAACATGTCAATACCGCTCATAAATACAAGTAGTGATGAAGTCAGTCTCTTCTCCACGCCAGGAGAGACTGACATGCATATTATTAATATTTGCTCTCTGTGTACATCCAAGTTCTGAACAAATTGCAATTTTCCTAAGTCCCTTTTTGTGGCACCTGACCACATGACTGAACAGTAGTGCAGGTGTGACAAAACTAGGGCCTGTAGTACCTGCCTTGTCGATCATGCTGTTAATGAACCTTTTTGGGATAGGGGGCAGCATTTTCACTTTTGTATGAATAGCGTGCCCAGAGTGAACTGCCTCCTACTCTGTCCCAGATGCTAATATATGCATATTATTAATAATAATGGATAGAAAACACTCTGAAGTTTCTAAAACTGTTTGAATGATGTCTGTGAGTATAACAGAACTCATATGGCAGGCGAAAACCTGAGAAAAATCCAACCAGGATGTGGGATATCTGAGGTTTGTAGTTTTTGAACTCAGCCCCTATTGAAGATACAGTGGGATATTGATTATGTTGCACTTCCTACCTAGATAGGTTAAGAAGGTAGAGCATCGCTTTAATATCCTCAGTCTTTTCCCCTCCAAGTTGTCTGACCCCGGTGGCTTGTCATTGTTGATTGACAAAAAAATATTCTGCACTTCCACACTCACTTTATGGAATTCAATGCTTGTCTTTCATAATTTGGTCAGATATACTTGGATGTGTAGTGTCAGCGTTTGTTGCTGGCATGTCATGACTAAGTTTGCTAGTCTTGCCGATTAAAAACATAATTCAAGTAGTTTACCAGCATACCACCCAGCATACCACTGCTGGCTTGCTTCTGAAGCTAAGCAGGGTTGGTCCTGGACAGTTCCTGTATGGGAGACCAGATGCTGCTGGAAGTGGTGTTGGAGGGAAAATGACTATAAAAACTGTTAAATCCCGGTGAATTGACGAGGAATTGAAAAACTGTATGGTTGAGAAGGATGAGGTAAAAGGAATGGCAAATAAGTCTGGCTGCACAACCAATTGGCAAAGGTATTGCAAATTCAGAAATCATTGTGACTAAACTGAACAAAAACAAGAATAAACTACACTATGAAGCAAAGAAACGATATAATGATAGTAAAAAGCTTTAGAGCATCTTAAATGAAATTTTGGGGAAACAAGCCAAATCGTCTCCATCATTCATTGAATCAGACGGCTCATTTATCACAAAACTATTGCCAACTACTTTCATGACTTTTTCATTGGCAAGATAAACAAACATGGCAGCAACAAGTGCTGACACTACACATCCAAGTATATCTGTCAAAATGTAATTCCGTAAAGTGAGTGTGGAAGAGGTGAAATTTTTGTTGTTGTCTATCAACAATAAGCCACCGGAGTCTGACAATCTGGATGGAAAATTACTGAGGATAATAGCGGATGATATTGCCACATCTTCAATTTAAGCCTACTAGAAAGTGTGTGCCCTCAGGCCTGGATGGAATCTAAAGTCATTCCTCTACACAAGAATAGTAAAGCCCCCTTTAATGGCTCAAATAGCCGACCAATCAGCCTGTTACCAACCCTTGGTAGACTTCTGGAAAAAATTGTGTTTGACCAGATAAAATGCTATTTCACAGTAAACAAAATGGCAACAGACTTTCAGCACGCGTATAGAGAAGGACACTCAGCAAGCACGGCTTTTACACAAATGACTGATGATTGGTTGAGAGAAATTGATGATAAACTGATTGCGGGGCTATTTTGTTAGACTTCAGTGCAGCTTTTGACATTATCCTCTCTATGATATGTGGGACGCTAGCGTCCCACCTCGCCAACAGCAAGTGAAATTGCATGGGGCCAAATTCAAAACAACAGAAATCCCATAATTAAAATTCCTCAAACATACAAGTATTTTACACCATTTAAAAATATACATTTGTTGTAAATCCAGCCACAATGTCCAATTCCAAAAAGGCTTTACGACGAAAGCACACCAAACAATTATATTAGGTCAGCACCTAGTCACAGAAGAACATAGCCATTTTTCCAGCCAAAGAGAGGAGTCACAAAAAGCAGAAAGAGATAAAATGAATCACTAACCTTTGATGATCTTCATCAGATGACACCTCATTTTTGTTTGCTTGTTTAGCCCAGTAAACCAAAATCAGTAGGCGCAAGCACTAATTACTTAAAAATCATACAATGTCGTTTTCTGGATTTTTGTTTTAGATTCCGTCTCTCACAGTTGAAGTGTGCCTATGATAAAAATTACAGACCTCTACATGCTTTGTAAGTAGGAAAACCTGCAAAATCGGCAGTGTGTCAAATACTTGTTCTCCCCACTGTGTGTGTGTGTATATATATATATTATATACACACACTGCTCAAAAAAATAAATAAAGGGAACACTAAAATAATACATCCTAGATGAATGAAATATTCCTATTAAATACTTTTTTCTTTACATAGTTGAATGTGCTGACAACAAAATCACACAAAAATGATCAATGGAAATCAAATTTATCAACCCATGGAGGTCTGGATTTGGAGTCACACTCAAAATTAAAGTGGAAAACCACACTACAGGCTGATCCAACTTTGATGTAATGTCCTTAAAACAAGTAAAAATGAGGCTCAGTAGTGTGTGTGGCCTCCACGTGCCTGTATGACGTCCCTACAACGCCTGGGCATGCTCCTGATGAGGTGGCGGATGGTCTCCTGAGGGATATCCTCCCAGACCTGGACTAAAGCATCCTGGACAGTCTGTGGTGCAACGTGGCGTTGGTGGATGGAGCGAGACATGATGTCCCAGATGTGCTCAATTGGATTCAGGTCTGGGGAACGGGCAGGCTAGTCCATAGCATCAATGCCTTCCTCTTGCAGGAACTGATGACACACTCCAGCCACATGAGGTCTTGCATTAGGAGGAACCCAGGGCCAACCGCACCAGCATATGGTCTCACAAGGGGTCTGAGGATCTCATCTCGGTACCTAATGGCAGTCAGGCTACCTCTGGTGAGCACATGGAGGGCTGTGCGGTTCCCCCAAAAAATGCCACGCCACACCATGACTGACCCACCGCCAAACCGGTCATGCTGGAGGATGTTGCAGGCCCCCACCTGTGGACGTCGGGCCCTCATACCACCCTCATGGAGTCTGTTTCTGACCATTTGAGCAGATACATGCACATTTGTGGCTTGCTGTTGGGCATTTTGCAGGGCTCTGGCAGTGCTCCTCCTGCTCCTCCTTGCACAAAGGCGGAGGTAGCGGTCCTGCTGCTGGGTTGTTGCCCTCCTACAGCCTCCTCCACATCTCCTGATGTACTGGCCTGTCTCCTGGTAGCGCCTCCATGCTCTGGACACTACGCTGACAGACACAGCAAACCTTCTTGCCACAGCTCGCATTGATGTGCCATCCTGGATGAGCTGCACTACCTGAGCCACTTGTGTGGGTTGTAGACTCCGTCTCATGCTACCACTAGAGTGAAAGCACCGCCAGCATTCAAAAGTGAGCAAAACATCAGCCAGGAAGCATAGGAACTGAGAAGTGGTCTGTGGTCACCACCTGCAGAACCACTGCTTTATTGGGGGTGTCTTGCTAATTGCCTATAATTTCCACCTGTTGTCTATTCCATTTGCACAACAGCATGTGAAATTGATTAAATAAATAAATAAAAACAGTGAAGAGGCGACTCCGGGATGTTGGCCTTCTAGGCACAGTTCCTCTGTTCAGTGTCTGTGTTCTTTTGCCCATCTTAATTTAATCTTTTTATTTGCCAGTCTGAGATATGGCTTTTTCTTTGCAACTCTGTAATCTGTTACTCCCCAACCTTGGATATGGCTACTATATCCAGGTTTGGATACTGCTTCCAAGCTCATTTCTGCAGCTTTAATAAATATGTGATCAATAGATTTAATTCCTGTCTGTTTGCAACTCCCCTGGTAGGTTGACTGATAACCTGAACCCGGTTGCAGGCACTGGTTACAGTAGCAAGAGTCAGAAGAAGTGCAATGTCTCCCCCTAGTGAGCTTCATAGGAGATACACCCGAGTTGGCATCTGGTTCATTAAAGTGACGGTGAGGCTATCCCACTGGTCCGACAAGTCGGTGATATTAGCTGAATAACTGGTTTTGGTTTTGACCAGCAGGGTTGCCACGCTCTGTTTGGCCTTTCTCCTCTCCTCCTAAACTTTTTATAACGAATTAGACATGTCACATGATATAGGTGAGGCCTCAATTGATTTGGACAGTTATGCATGGTGCATTGACAAATAAAAGCAGTTTGCACCATACTTAACTTGGTTAAAACTATCAATCTTGTATTTTCATGTCGTGCAATCAGTTGCTGTATCACGACCATTAACTTGTGTCTATCCTAAAAATACTCCATATCAAGAGTGTAGTTGCAGCAAAACCAATCATAATATACCATTTGCACATAGCTCTGTTATCTGCCCTGTTGGATTATACTCTAAATCATTAGAGTACAAACCAGTGCTCGATCCCTCTGATATATGGTCTAGCTACATATCTAGGACTGCTGCCAGGTGCTGACTAGTGCTGACTGAGGGAGCTAGACTTATTTTGTATATTTTTCCATCATGAAATAAATAAATACTCAGTGCTCAATAAAATACTCAGTTCTTGACTCAGACGGAAATAGGTTTCGGTACTCATTTTGGGTGTCAGTACTGCTTATATTTAGGTGCAGGAGCTCCACAATACTTTAGAGATCCTAGAAGAGAAAGAGGAGCTCAAGCAGTATAATATCTTTTCATAACTCAGCTCCGGAAAGCTCCTGCTGAAGTCGAGCACTGAAAATACTACAACCCTTGCCTAGGTAGGTCCGTTATGATCTCTTCAAAGTGGGTTAACTCTATTGGAGCCATGGTTAGCAAGTTTGCCTCTGGGCTGTTGTTGCTCCCTACATTGTGATCAGAAGTGGGATGAGTCTATCAGAGTTGCGTATACCCGTGAGGGACTTGTTATGTTGAAGCCAGGGTACACGCTTTTCCGAACAGAGGGGATAGGGTAACAACCCTTGACCTAAGTAGGCCTATTACGATTTCCCCCCAAGTGGGTTACCGTTTTGGAACAGTGATTAGAAAGTTTGCCTGTGGGCTTTGAGACCCATAGGGGAGTTGCACTGTTGCTGTCTGCTACAATACTTTGTATATATGTGGTAATTAAGTAAATGGGAGACAACATGAAAGACTAATTAACATAACCCACTGGAGTTTGATAGAAACAAAAATGGTTTTTTCACACGGAGAGTGTCCTCTTGGTTTATTCAGACCTTGAGAAAAAGCATCAATATCCAAATGAAAACATTAATCGTGGGTAAATAATATATTTTTTAAACAGCTTTACAAACCGGTGCGATAATGTTTTGACCTCTCAGATACCCAAACAGTCAACCAACAAAACTGACATTTCTGAGCGTGACCTTGTTACCAACACAACCCTTAAAGGTAAAAATAAAATAAAAACAATGAAATGACCACCAAAAAACAGTGACAGTGATAAACTAAATTCAGATCCTTAAAAGATGACTCATCACTCTTGATCTTTTGAAACAGGATACATACTAAAGAGCCATTTAACACTACTGTGAAAAGTAACAAACAGCTAGAAAATTAACCTTTGAATGTACCTACCTTTTACCAAGGGAAATCAGCATCACTTGGGGTGAGTGATCAGATTGTATGTATGTATTATTTTAAAGGTTCTAAAATCCAATAACAAATTCCAGAAGTTAAATACAAAATGACCTATGCTTTTGTATAACACCAGTTTGGGTTCTCAAACTCATTTCCGTCCAATAGTTAGGCTATGTAATATAAGGGGGGGAAAATTATTCCTCAGAACCATGTTAGCTCATAAGGTACAGTTATACACAGAAGATGCATGGTTCTTGAAAAACTGTTACTGTGTGAAGGAAATGTCCTTTACCCTGATTTTGATTGAATGGGGCCCTGAGTTGTGGATTATACAAACATTTGCTTGCTTGCTCATTAATAATGATTATTTTAGCCCCTGAAGGAATGTCACCCTGTTAAGGTAACTAATAGACAACATCCATACATGGTTATTTTGTAAGCTACATTGTGATGGTTTAAGAGGCTTCACTAGCTCCCACACTAATTCATGTCATGTCAAGATGTTTTCAGAGATTATGTTCTCTCTGCAGTGAAACAAACATGATTGGCATTTCACAGTAGCAACATGTGTGTGATACTATCTAACATGCAGGAGACATATTGCTCAAGTAGTTCCCCGCAATACAACACCAATGTAGGACAAACCTTAATATTGGCTGTGCAATGCAATCAAACAAAAGGGCTGATCTGATTGGTCAAAAGACCAGTTAGTGAAATGGTCTGCCTGTGTAAATGCAGCCAAGTTAATACAAAGGCTAATGTAAAGGGAAGCTTTAAATGTAACACAAATTTTACTTTGATACCTATCCAAGCTGAAGAGAAGGCTAAAGTAACATGAATGAAATAGAGATCACTTAGTACATAAAAGTTCCTAAGAGTGGATTCAGACTTAATGATTTTAGGCTGTGTACAGTATACAAAAAGGAAATATTACAGTTTTTGATTTGTCTGTAAAGCCAAATTGATGGCTGTCCTAGTCACTGGGTACAGAAGTTATGTTGCTAATTGTATAGGTAATTTACAATACCCCTACATTGCCATGAAATCTGAACAACAGATTAAATAATTGATTATGCAAAAGAGCGAGTGCATGCTCTTGCCTTTGTGGCATGAACAATTTCATAGGGAATTAAGTTATAACCATTGCCAATATTCAGTATGCGTTTCTATTTGTTCTGGTTTCAACCAGTGGAGCAATTCTAGTGTTTTTGTGTATTGACATCATTTTAAATGTGCTGGTACAGTAACTGCTCAACAAGACTATATTGAAGTGTGGATTCATATTAAATAATAAAGAAGCTTCATTTGAATCCACTTCATTAACTGTGTATTGCACAGTCTGTTTGCTAGACACTAGATTCCAAAAGCATTAAAACAGGAACGCATTTGCTAAGGATTTGTCTATAAATGTTTACATTTTTAATTTAACTAGGCAAGTCAGTTTAGAACACCAGCCAAACCCGGACGACACTGTGCCAATTGTGCGCCACCCTATCTGACTCCCAATCCCGGCCGGTTGTGACACAGCGTGTACTCGAATCAGGGAGTCTGTAGTGACGCCTCTAGCACTGAGATGAAGTTCCTTAGACCGCTGCGCCACTCTACTGTGTGTGGCAAATGTGCTAAGGATTTGTCTACTGTATGTGGAAATGTCATGAAATTACATGATTTGTTTTCCACCCCTGTACTAAACACACAGACATCAAACTCAAAAATATATGCCTAAACTTTTAGGCAATAAGACACTTCGATTATGCATACATTTTTGAAAGTGCAGATTTAGTAGGTTCTATTTTTTGGTGTTTAAGTGCATACATTTGTTCTCACGTTTATGACTTTGAAGTAACAGACAGACATTAATTCAGGCAGGACACAGTCTTTTGGTGTGTTTGGAGTTGTAGTGGCTCCGCATGTCCTTGCGAAGGCGAAACTTCTCCCCACAGACGCTACAGATGTACAGGTGCACGTCCATGTGCTTCTCCAGGTGCTCTCCACTGGGGAAGATTTGAAAGCACACCTGGCAGATAGTCTCCTCGGCCGACAGGTGCGAGGTCATGTGGCGCACATGGTCGTGTTTGAGGAAGGTGCCCTGGTCGCACACGGGGCAGATGTAGCGCGCCATGCCCTTGTGCATGTCGGTGTGCAGCCGGAGCTGCCGCTCACGCAGGAATTGCTTGCCGCACGTCTGACAGCTGAACTGCTTCTCCTTGGTGTGGACGGTGTAGTGCTCCCGCAGGTGGCAGCGCTGATAGAAGCCCTTACCACAGATGGCACAGAAATGCTTGCGCCGGTGGTCAGGCTCGACACCGTCATCCTTCAGCAGGACAGGGCGGAACAGCTCTTGCTCGTGGCAGGTCAGAGCGTGTTCCAAGGCCAGGCTTTCACTCTGGAAAAGCAGGCCACAGTGGGGGCAGGCCAGGTCGCCCCCCTCCAGCAGCCCATCGTCCATGGCCTGCAGGTCCTCTGGCAGGGGCGTGTCGCCTTCCTCCCCATGAGAGTCAGTGTCCGCACTCTGAGGTTCGCCACAGCGCTCAGCATGCTCCTGCAGTTGCCACCCCTTGATTAGGACCTGGCCACACCTCCCACAGGCACAGATGTGGCCCATGTGGCTGGAGATGTAGTGGGCTGACTGGTACTCCTCCGTGAGAAGTTCTCCACACAGCTCACATGGCAAACTTTCGCCGTCCTTCTTCTCCTCTTTAATCTTGTGCATTTTAGCAGGTATGCCAGAATCCTCATTGCTGGACATGTGCCCTTCAAATGGCTTGTTGCTGTCGTTCATGACGGAAACACCAGCCTTGGGCTCCTGGTCAAATTTAATTGGGTCCCTCATAGTGTCATTGAGTGCACTGTGCCTCGCACTGATATCTTCCACCTGGACCACCTTAATGCCATCCATCATCTCGGACACCACGTTTTCTTCCAGCTCTACCTTGATGGTGATATTTCTGGCAGACACAGGCTCGGTTTCCGTACCAGTTGCCACAGATCTGATCGCCGTGTCGGAGTCAGACTTGTGGTCCGGCCAATCTCCTCTAGCCTTGCAGACCACCCTGTGCTCCTCCATCTCCTCAGAGGCCGAGCTCTCCGCCTTGCTGGAATCATTGTCTGCCTCTGCGCTGGTCCTGGGGACCTTGAAGGCCTTACGGTTGGTGCAGGTGAGGATATGCTCAATCAGCAGCTTCTCGCAGCTGAAAACAAAGCCGCAGTCGTCGCAGGTGTATGTGCGTCCGAAGCGGGGGCGCTCTTTTAAGGTGGCGATCCGGGCGCTGGGCCTCTTGCGCAGGTCACAAGGTTGCTCAGCTACACTGTCTAGAAACGGTGATGCTACTACTACCAAAGGGGGTGCCACTTCCTCCACCATGAGTGGAGGCCTGTTGACTGGGACAGGAATGCTTGGTTGCACAGCAGTAATTGCAACTTTGGGCTTGCTCTCTGGGGCACCTGGCTTCTGCTGCTCATACATGCGGACTCCAAACATCATTTTGCCGATAATTGCCGGGCCAGCGGAGGAAGAGGAGCTGGACGAGGAAGAGGAGGACGGTGTGAGGTTTGAGGCGCTTCTGATGTCCCCGAGGTCCTCCAGGGAGTCAGGGATGTAGTACATCTGCAGGAAGGCCATTGAGGCCTTGAGCTCCTCGAACTCGTAGCTGCCCACCACGATGCGGCCCAAGTACATGAGCTGCAGGACTAGGTCGAAGCACTCTGCACTAATCTGCATGTTGCTGAGGTCCATGCGCGCCGTCCCCTGTTGGTCTCGGATGAACATCATGCGGAAGTAGGAGCTGCAGGCAGCCAGCATGGCCTTGTGGGCCCGGAAGTAGATGTCGCCGATGGCAATGCAGCAGTCACACAGGAAGCCCCACTCCCGCTGGTTGTTGAACTGCTGCAGGACATGCTCGCTGTGGCTCGGCCTCGCCATCAAACTGGAAAAGGAGCAGAGAGGAGAGAATTAGCAAAGCAATGCTTAAATCTACAGATGCTAAACAACAGCAATGTAGCACCAAATCTGTTCGAAAACAAGTGTGTAAACTTGTGCAGAGACCAATTGCATGTCTTACGATGTCTTTATAAGCTAAATGAAGCTGTTATTTCTTCATGATACCCTGAGAAAAATAAAGGTTAAATGCAACAATATAAGAGACATATCTAAATCAGTCTTTTCACAACACAAGAGGAGACCCAACAAACACAACATAACAACACAATTGTAGGTACTCCACACTCCTAGGCATTCGATAATTTACAGATGAATGGTTTCTTATTAAATTATTTTTAAAGATTAACACTCATGCCTTAAAAAAGGTGGAATCCACAGGTTGCCCCACATCTTGTGTTGTGTTTTCACTTTGAATGAATACAATAGGGTTGAGCCTTGGGCTGGCCTTTTGGGCAAGGTGTGTCATTGTGCTAAATCATGCCTACTCAAACGACGCTGCTGCCATGGCTTCGGGGCTGAAGAGGAAAGAAAGTCACCTGCGAGCTACAGCCGCCAAAAGCAAACACAGAGCAGACTAAGCCAACAAGCTAGCTAACTTGTTTGCAGATAAACTGTCCTGGTAGCAGGGACAACATTTTCAGAAAATATCGACAGAAACAAGCATAATTCTCGGTTTTTGACACCAAAAGTGAAAAAGAAGCGAGAAAAAGACTGCTCATGACCAATCCAGAAACTGGATATACTTTGGAATACATTTTGAAAGTTGGAAGAGTGGTGCCGAAATGGCCCCTTTCTCATGGACTGGTAGGTAAGTGTTGGGTGGAGTTTTTAGCCAGCTAGCTACTAATCTTAGTGTAGACAATGTTGAAGCTAGCAAATACGGCTACTTAGCTGGCTAGCTAACATCTTCTGTTCAGACTGTTTTGTTCTCAAAGGAATCTAACGATATCTATGGGATGTAAACAAATGTGTGCGCAAAATTGGAGAGAAATAAGCTTTTTGTGCATATGGAACATTTCTGGGATCTTATTTCAGCTCATGAAATATGGGACCAACACTTTACTTGTATATTTTTGTTCAGTATAGCTTTAGCTAGCTAGCTAACATTAGCTAGTTGAAATAAAGGCATTGGGCTACTCGTGGGTTTTATGCAGTGTAGCCAGCATCCCAGTCACACCTCTTCACTGTTGACATTGAGTCTGGTGTTTTGCGTGTACTATTTAATGAAGGTGCCAGTTGAGGACTTGTGAGGCGTCTGTTTCTCAAACTAGACACTCTAATGTACTTGTCCTCTTGCTCAGTTGTGCACCGGGACCTCCCACTCCTTTTTCTATTCTGGTTAAAGGCAGTTTGCTCCGTCCTATAAAGGGAGTATTAGACAGCGCTGTATGAGATCTTCAGTTTCTTGGCAATTTCTTGCATGGAATAGCCTTAATTTCTCAGAACAAGAATAGACTGATGAGTTTCAGAACAAAGTACCTTGTTTCTGGCTATTTTGAGCCTCTAATCGAATCCACAAATTATGCTCAACTAGTCTAAAGAAGGACAGTTTTATTGCTTCTTTAAATCAGAACAGTTTTCATCTGTGCTAACATAATTGAAAACAAGTTTTCTAATAAACAATTAGCGTTTTAAAATGATAAACTTGGATTAGCGAACACAACGTGACATTGGAACACAGGAGTGATGGCTGCTGATAATGGACCTCTGTACTCCTATGTAGATATTCCATTCAAAATCATCAGTTTCCAGCTACAATAGTCATTTACCACACTAACAATGTCTATACTGTATTTCTGATCAATTTGATGTCATTTTAATGGACTTTAAAACAAGGACATTTCTAAGTGACCCCAAACGTTTTGAACGGTAGTGTATATTTGTGCGATGTTACCAAATGTAATAGCTAGATGCATTTTTAGTGGTGTTCCTGGGCTGACAATGCTGTAGACCACCTAGCTTTGGCATCAAATCGGGCCTCTAAAGTCCATTGTGCGAGATGGAAAGATGGAAATGTTGAGCTTGATGAAACATCATTGAGCAAAAAAAGCACAGAGGAGAAGTCCAGTGAGCAGAGGATGAGTGTAGCGGGCACACAGGCAGCAGAGGCACGCAAATTAAACTTGCAAGTGTGAGTTTGAGCATGCAGAACATCGTTACCACCTGCAAAATATTAATTTGAGAGCAGAGATTTGTTTTGCAGAGATACTACATGTTCTCAGAAGTTACTGAGCTCTCACGTACACACGTACACTCCGCACCTGACATGGATTTATCCTCTCACACCAAAAAATCTTGCTCTCGCAACTGCAATCTTTTACTCATCTTTTATTGCAGGTGACAATTATGGCCAATGAACTTAGTTTTCACGAAATAACACAGCCACAAAGTCACAACGATTATGGCTAAACTCGCTTACATTCTTAGAAATAAGTGAGTATCTTATTAAAATCTGAACCCTAACCTTAAATTAAGACCAAAATTTAAAAAAAAAAAATGTTTTCATACATTTTTACGACGTGGCTATGTTATTTAGTGGAAACCGGATTTTGATGGTGAAAGTCAAGGTGATGGTGAAGTAGGGACGATAATAAAAAGCTAAGCGCTATCATTTTTCAGTCCAGAATCTAACCAACCAGCTAATCAACTATGATTTCAATATTCAATTATCAATAGTTATTTATTTTAGCTTCTGCTATTAAAGCAGGCTATTGATTAGGCAAGCTAGGTTAGCATCAGCTAGCAGAGAGCTAGTTAGTGTTTAACCACAGAAAAGTAACCAGTATCTTTGGTTTAAACAAGAGCACTAGCTAAGTTAATGAGGTGTTGTATGGAAGGAGGGCTTGAAAGACCAATGACTGGGAAGGAGTGGTGGAGGAGGTAGATGGAGATTTGATTACTTTTACTCTGGCAGTTTTGTGCAGCTAGAATTAAAGAGAATGACTTCTAAACATCTCCCTCTCTCCATGAGGCCCATTTTAACTATGAGGTGGGGAAGTTGCTCTCTGCTTAGCTGACAGAGATAGGAGATACAGGAGTCCACTCTGTTCAAAGTACCTCTCCTCTATGCACATCACTCTGGACTTCTTGCAGGTAACCATGACTTCTATCAATCACCCCTGTAATTAATCATTTGTGGAACTGAGAGTTCCTCTAATTGCTTTGATGCTTTATGGAGGAATAGTCATTAGGGCATTAGTCACGTAGATAGGATGACTTGTTCATGATGGCACCGGTGGGTAGGGCTACCGCCTTATCGGCCCTCAACCAATCATAACAAGTGGAGGACAGAGGAGCCTCATAAAGAAGAAGTTACAGGTCTGTGAGAGCCAGAAATCTTGCTTGTTTGTAGGTCACCAAATACTTATTTTCCACCATAATTTGCAAATAAATTCATTAAAAATCCTACAATGTGATTTTCTGGATTTTTTTCCCCTCATTTTGTCTGTCATAGTTGAAGTGTACCTATGATGAAAATTACAGGCCTCTCTCATCTTTTTAAGTGGGAGAACTTGCACAATTGGTGGCTGACTAAATACTTTTTTGCCCCACTGTACATATGAGATGAGTAATGTAGGGTATGTAAACATTATATAAAGTGGCATTGTTTAAAGTGACTAGTGATACATTTGTTACATCCAATTTTTAATTGTTAAAGTGGCTAGTGATTTGAGTCAGTATGTTGGCAGCAGCCACCAATGTAGTGATGGCTGTTTAATAGTCTGATGGGGGGGGTGTACACGACTGTGATTATAATTGAAGATAATTATCTAGGTGGATAATGCGGTCGGCATTTGATTGTAAGGAATTCTAGGTTAGGTGAACAAAAGGACTTGAGTTCCTGTATGTTGTTATGATCACACCACGACTCGTTAATCACAAGGCATACACCCCTGCCCTTCTTCTTACCAGAGAGATGTTTGTTTATGTCGGCACAATGCGTGAAGAAACAAGATGGCTGTACCGACTCCGATAACGTATCCCGAGTGAGCCATGTTTCCGTGAAACAGAGAATGTTACAATCTCTGATGTCTCTCTGCCACTGGATCCTAGACTTCCTGATGGGCCGCCCCCAGGTGGTAAGGGCAGGTAACAACACATCTGCCACACTGATCCTCAACACGGGGGCTCCTAAGGGGTGCGTGCTCAGTCCCCTCCTGTACTCCCTGTTCACCCATGACTGCACGCCCATGCACAACTTCAACACCATCATTAAGGCCTGATCACTGACAACGATGAGAGCCTATAGGGAGGAGGTCAGAGACCTGACCATGTGGTGCAAGGACAACAACCTCTCCCACAACGTGATCAAGACAAAAGAGATGATTGTGGACTACAGGAAAAAGAGGACCGAGCACGCCCGCATTCTCATCGACGGGGCTGAAGTGGAGCAGGATGAGAGCGTCAAGTTCCTTGGCATCTACATCACCAACAAACTAACATGGTCCAAGCACACCAAGACAGTCGCGAAGAGGGCATGACAAAACCTATTCCCCCTCAGGAGACTGAACAGATTTGGCATGGGTCCTCAGATCCTCAAAAGATTTTACAGCTGCACCATCGAGAGCATCCTGACGGGTTGCATCACTGCCTGGTATGGCAAATGATTGGCATCCGACCGCAAGGCACTACAGAGGTTACGAGTGTACGGCCCAGTACATCACTGGGGCCAAGCTTCCTGCTATCCAGGACCTCTACACAAGGCGGTGTCAGAGCAAGGCCCACAAAATTGTCAAAGACAACAGCCACCCAAGTCATAGACTGTTCTCTCTGCTACCGCACGGCAAGCGATACCAGCGCGCCAAGTCTAGGTCCAAGAGGCTTCTAAACAGCTTCTACCCCAAGTCATAAGGATCCTGAGCAGCTCATCAAATGGCTACCCAGACTACTTGCACCCACATGCTGCTACTCTCTGTTATTATCTATGCATAGCCATTTTAACAACACTACCTGCATGTACATTATTATCTCAATTACCTCGACACCGGTGCCCCCCCACATTGACTCTGTACTGGTACCCTCTGTCTATAGCCTCCACATTGACACAGTACCGGTACCCCCTGTATATAGCCTCCACATTGACACAGTATCGGTACCCCTTGTATATAGCCTTCACATTGACTCTGTAACGTAACACCCTGTATATAGCTCCGCTACTGTTATTCACTGCTGCTCTTTAATTATTTGTTTTTCTCATCTCTTACTTTTTTTTTTGGTATTTTCTTAAAACTGCATCGTTGGTTAAGGGCTTGTAAGTAAGCATTTCACTGTAAGGTCTACCTACACCTGTTGTATTTGGGGCATGTGACAAATATCAAAATCATTATGTTATTAACTATTATCAACTGCTGTCTATTTGGTTAGAAAGATGGTTCTATACAGAGGATAATTCTGTACTGAATGGAGAGCCATCCTCCTATAGGTTGACTTCATCCCTAAACACACACACACACACATTCACACACACACACACACAGGTAAGGGATGAAGGGAACCTGTAGGAGGATAGCTCTCCATGACAAGGGTTGGGCGTGAAATGACAGTAGGCTGTTTAATACTAAGCCATACTGACTGATGAGTGGCATGGATTGGTACTTGACTCAGTCCCACATAGTATGTTATCATTTATTTTGCTAATGGATTATCCATAGTTGCCTCTTTTGATACAGCAACAGTCTTAAAATGCACTGTTACCTTGAATGCAACATTAAGATGTTAAACTTTCCAACTCCAAATGAACTCTATAACATTTCCTATTTTTACTCTCTCTCTCACTGCAGTTGTTCTCAGATGACGGATCAGTATGTGTAGAAAACATATCTGACAAGGTTAGTCAGGCTTCTACTTCATCACCCTGGACCACTACACCTACGAGGCAGAGGATGCCAATTTTGACCTGTGTGTAACATTTGACCTTGACATAACTTTCTCCGACCCCACTATATGCCGAGGGAATTCACGTGTGTTATTATCACATTTGTGTACATACCGCCACAAGCAAAACCAAGGCGGCACTCAGCGAACTGTAAAGGATCATTAGCCTGCAAGAATCCTCTCACCCGGAAGTAGTCTTTATTGTTGCGGGTGACTTTCAAATCAAACCAGTCTGAAACAAATGTTGCCAAAAAAATCACCAACATGTATTCTGCCCCACAAGAGGGTCCAGCGTATACACCATGTATACACAAACATCCATTTAAAAAAAGATTTGACCTTTATTTAACTAGGCAAGTCAGTTAAGAACAAATTCTTATTTTCAATGATGGCTTAGGAACAGTGGGTTTACTGCCTTGTTCAGGTGCAGAATGACAGATTTTTACCATGTCAGCTTGGGGATTCGATCTTGCAACCTTTCGGTTACTACGCTCTAATCACTAGGCTACCTACCGCCCCACTATGAAGCCATCCCCGTCCCAACTTCGGCGAATCAGATCACACAACTGTTGAATCCCTTTGGATTGATGAGGAATTGAAAAATTGTTTGGCTGAGAGAGATGAGGCAAAAGGTATGGCAAATGTACTGAAAATTAAGAAATCAGGTGACTAAGCTAAATAAAAAATAAACTATGAAACAAAGATAAATTATATAAAGAATGATAGTATATATATATAGTCATACTGCGGCACACCTTGCGGGCTGCTGCAGCATTCTGTGGCACGTTATCTATTTGTCAGACATTATTTTTTGTTAATGCAAGTTATTGCTAGTTTGACCACCTTTGAGAAGCATTTGATAGTATTCCGTATTGGCATTACAATTTTTTTTTTGCAATAACATAGTATATGGGATTGATTAAGAAATGTAGCTTAATTAATTAATCCACCTGTTGTCTGTTTGAAATGTTGCTTTACAGCGAAAGCAATACAAGCTTTTGTGTAAGTTTATCGATCGCTCGACAAAACAATAAGTACACTTAGCATCAGGTAACTTGGTCACGAAAATCAGAAAAGCAATCAAATGAATCGTTTACCTTTGATGATCTTCGGATGTTTTCACTCACGAGACTCCCAGTTAGACAACAAATTCCTTTTGTTCCATAAAGATATTTTTTACATCCAAATACCTCTGTTAGTTTGGTGCGTTATGCCCAGGAATCCACCGGAAAGAGCGGTCACGACAACGCAGACAAAAATTCCAAATTATATCCAATGTCCACAGAAACGTTTTTTATAATCAAACCTCAGGGTGTTTTTCAAATATCTATTCGATAATATATCAACCGGGACAGTTGGCTTTTCACTAGGACCGGGAGAAACAATGGTCGCCTTTCTCTTTTGCTCACAACTCACTCTGAGAGCCCCCACCTATCCACTTACGCAATGTGGTCGTTCACGCTCATTCTTCAAAATAAAAGCCTGAAACTATGTCTAAAGGCTGTTGACACCTTAGGGAAGCCATAGAAAAAGGAATCTGGTTGATATCCCTTTAAAATGGGCAATAGGCATGCATAACAACAGAGAGGTTTCAAAAACAGGGGCACTTCCTGATTGGATTTTCCTCAGGTTTTAGCCTGCAATATAAGTTCTGTTTAACTCACAGACGAAATGTTGACAGTTTTGAAAACTTCAGAGTGTTTTCTATCCTAATCTGTCAATTATATGCATATTCTAGCATCTGGTCCTGAGAAATAGGCTGTTTTCTTTGGGAACGTTATTTTTCCAAACATAAAAATAGTGCCCCCTAGCTTCAAGAGGTTAAAAAAAGGCTAAGCTGTGTTTGCAATATTGTACTTGTGATTTCATGAATATTAATACTTTCTAGTAATATTATTTGACTGTTGCGCTATAATATTCAGCGTTGCTGATGACAATTATACCGGATCCGGGATGGGTGTTGCAGAGAGGTTAATTTGACTAATATTATGGTATTTCTATTCAGAGAAAAATGGAAAACGAAAACCTCATGGTTTCCGTCAGGGTGGAATGGAAAATACGGCGCTGAAAAACGTGACGGTCGGGAGTAGGCTACGGGATTGGAGGAGTCTAAATGGTTTGCCTTCATTAGACAGATTTGTACCAATATTTCTGTAAATCAGCAATATTTATTCCCATAGTAATTCGTTATGGATCCATAACTAAATAATCATCTGCATTTTGAAAGAGTATTTTTATCATTATTATATTGATGAAATGTGTTTGTTTATTAGGTTACTGTGCAATATACAATACTGTAGTAAACATTTTGTTTTACTGTAGTAAACATGGGAAAGTGCCTAATTCCTTACATAAGGGAGAGCAGTCTGTACTACAGAATGCGGGGCACGCAGGAGACCGGTGTTATTTCACAGTTGTGATGTCTTCACTATTATTCTACAATTTAGAAAATAGTAAAAATAAAGAAAAATCCTGGAATGTGGAGGTGTGTCCAAACTTTTGACTGGTACTTGCTTAATTAAATTGACTAATATTATGTTTTTTCTAGTCCAAGAAATATGAAAAACCCTCTGGGTTTCCATTAGGATGGAACAGAAAATATGGTGCTGTACAACGTGACAGTCGGCAGTACAGTACTGGGCTATTTAGCAAAAGAAGCCCCACAGGGCACGAGGAAAGAGTAGGCTGTCCTTGTAAATAAGAATTTATAAACTTTTTGGGGATGGGGGCAGCATTCGGAATTTTGGATGAAAAGCGTGCCCAAAGTAAACTGCCTGCTACTCAGGCCCAGAATCTAGGATATGCATACAATTGGTAGATGTGGATAGGAAACGCTCTACAGTTTCCAAAACTGTTACATTAATGTCTGTGTATAACAGAACTGAAATGGCAGGCGAGAACCTGAGGAAAATCCATCCAGGAAGTGCTATTATTTTGAAATGGGTGTTTTTCCATTGAAAGCCAATCCACCATTTAAAGGGATAGGACCCATATTCCATTCCCTATGGACTCCACTAGCTGTGCACAATCTTTAGACATTTTTTCAGGACTTTATTCTGAAAATTGAGGGAGAATGAGCGGTTTCAATGAGAAGTCCCCAACCTGTTTGGTGCGTAATCCCGAGAGCGCATCTTTCTTGTTTTTCATTTATATTGACGATGCTATTGTCCGGTTTAAATATTATTGATTATTTAGGCTAAAAACAACCTGAGGATTGATTATGTACATCGTTTCACATGTTTCTAAGAACTTTACGGATTTTTGGAATTTTCATCTGCCTCTTGTGACCGCACTTGAGGAATTGGATTATTGAACAAAACGTGCCAACAAAATTGAGGTTTTTGGATATAAAGAGGGATTTTATCGAACACAACAAACATTTATTGTGTAACTGGGAGTTTTGTGAGTACAACCATATGAAGATCATCAAAGTGATTAATTTTATTGCTACTTCTGACTTTCATGACTAATCTACTTGGCTGCTAACTGTTTGTAAAGTTTTGTGTGCGGAGCGCTGTCCTCAGATAATCACATGGTTTGCTTTCACCATAAAGCCTTTTTGAAATCTGACATGGTGGCTGGATTAACAATTAAGTGAAGCTTTATTTTGATGTATTGCACTTGTGATTTAATTTGAATTTGGCGCTCTGCAATTTCACCGGAAGTTGTAGAGGTGGGACCTGATCCATAAGAAGTTAACTGACTTGCCTAGTTAAATAAAGGTTACACTAAGAGCATAACATTTCTGTACCCTAATTTTCTAATTCTTGTCTAACCAATACCAAAACGGAGATTAAGTGAAAATAAAAATCTGATTTATCAGGACCAGTCCCCATGCTTGCCTCAGAGCAGCATGAAACGGTGCTAATATAGTTGTAGGCTTTTGCTTCTAACTTCAATATGCTCTTTAAATAAATAAGACCATTTTAAACAGCACATTACTCAACACTAGTGAGACTCATTTCACCCATGGTAGGCCTACAGTATATCGCAAAAATATTTTTTTCTATGACGTTACTCTCTGCCAATAATTGCATTTAGAGGATTGGAGCACTCTAAATTAATATCTAAGGGGAATTTTTTATTATCCTAAGGTGCTTTTATATCATTCTTAATGAATTAATACGACCCAAAGATTTGTCTGACAAACAAAGAACTTTGCGTCCTGCAGGCCCAGGCATGGAACAAAGCTGGTGAGACATTCAACAATGTCATCTTCACAGACAAATCAACTGAGGCCCTTGTGCAATTTGCTTAAAATTGCTACAAAAAAAGGAAGAAGATCAAGAAGATTAATGATAGCATAAAGATGTTTTGAGTTAGAAATTTAACACTTTAGAGTACATAAGCATCGAATACATAGCAAGTTGAGGGATTTTCACAACAGTCGGGCTATAAAAAGTCTATTGTCCTACTAATAGGAAACATTGCATGAAGGGATACATTCTTTTTTGTAACTACTATGTCACACATAATTTGTATCAACCTTTCCAATTACTTTTAGAGTTTAGGATTTACAAATGTGCGCTTTTAATTATTAGTTACATTGTTTTAGTTTGAACGTGTAGACTTTTTTCTTTAAATGATTGTTTTATGGAAGATGCTACATTTTTGACCAGTTGCACCTGTAAGTAGGCCTAATAAAGAAATAAAGAATAATAAAGAGCTATATTTTCAGCACCAGCTACTGTTTACCTCCTATTGATTGATTATTCATTTTTGACCAGTTGCACCTGTAAGTAGGCCTAATAAAGAAATAAAGAATAATAAAGAGCTATATTTTCAGCACCAGCTACTGTTTACCTCCTATTGATTGATTATTCATTTTTGACCAGTTGCACCTGTAAGTAGGCCTAATAAAGAAATAAAGAATAATAAAGAGCTATATTTTCAGCACCAGCTACTGTTTACCTCCTATTGATTGATTATTCATTTTTGACCAGTTGCACCTGTAAGTAGGCCTAATAAAGAAATAAAGAATAATAAAGAGCTATATTTTCAGCACCAGCTACTGTTTACCTCCTATTGATTGATTATTCATTTTTGACCAGTTGCACCTGTAAGTAGGCCTAATAAAGAAATAAAGAATAATAAAGAGCTATATTTTCAGCACCAGCTACTGTTTACCTCCTATTGATTGCGCTGTGGTTACCCGCCAGTTGTTTTTAATTTGAACCTTTATTTAACTAGGCAAGTCAGGTAAGAACCAGTTCTTATTTACAATGAAGGCCTCCCCCGGGCCAAACCCGGATGACGCTGGACCAATTGTGCGCCGCCCTATGGCACTCCCAATCACGGTTGAATGTGATACAGCCTGATCCCGAACCAGGGACTGTAGTAAAGCCTCTTGCACCGAGATGAAGTGCCTTAGACCGCTGCACCACTCGGGAGCCATGATCGATTGATATATATATCTATCTATGATTTTTTTTAAATTCTGAACATTAACCGTGTGAAGGTAGGTACAGTGGGCAGAACAAGGATTTGATACACTGCCGATTTGACAGGTTTTCCTTCTTACAAAGCATGTAGGGCTGTCATCTGGAGAAGGTCTGTATGGAGGAGTGGGCCAAAATCCATGCTGCAGTGTGTGCAAACCTGGTCAAGAACTACAGGAAACATATGATCTCTGTAATTGCAATCAAACGTTTCTGTACCAAATATTAAGTTCTGCTTTTCTGATGTATCAAATACTTAGGTCATGCAATAAAATTCAAATTAAATACTTAAAAATCATACAATGTGATTTTCTGGATGTTTGTTTTAGATTCCATCTCTCACAGTTGAAGTGTACCTATGATTAAAAAAGAATACAGACCTATACATGCTTTGTAAGTAGGAAAACCTGCAAAATCAGCAGTGTATCAAATACTTGTTCTCCCCACTGTACGTGTGTAGGTAGATGTGGAAAGATGGATACGAATAACTTGTTGCAAGTTGGGGGGGGGGTTCCACACCTAGCTTGGGTATTAGACAATTCTTTAGTAAAGGTTGGATAGTCTATTGTTTAGCTAATAGCCCATCCTAGCAACATTGTCAGCAGAATTCACAGCCTGCTACGCTTGTGAAAAACTAATAATAATACTTTGTCCCCTTTCCACTTGTTAAAGATTCCAATTGATAAAGTGTTTTTAGCAACAATTGGCCCCAACCCCAATTAATACATTTGGGCACAGTCGATAGCGTGCTGACTTCGGGCTAGAATGTTGAGGGTTCGAAATCTGCTCCCTGCTTGTTTCATTACGCTGGTCAAAGAGCAAACAGCCTGGATTGTTCTCCCATCTTGTTCCTCGCTCTCTTCCACGTGTCATTCAGCACACTTGTGGGTGTGCTGGCAGGATGTACTGTTGTTATTCTGTATACAGTGGGGAGAACAAGTATTTGATAACCTGCCAAATCGGCAGTGTTTCCTACTTACAAAGCATGTAGAGGTCCCAGACAGACTAAACAACTTCTTTACTCGCTTTGAGGACAATACAGTGCCACTGACACGGCTCGCTACCAAAACCTGCGGACTCTCCTTCACTGCAGCTGAAGTGATTAAAACATTTAAACATGTTAACGTGCAGGCCCAGATGGCATCCCCAGCCGAGTCCTCAGAGCATGCGCAGACCAGCTGGCTGGTGTGTTTACGGACATATTCAATCAATCCTTATCCCAGTCTGCTGTTCCCACATGCTTCAAGAGGGCCACCATTATTCCTGTTCCAAGAAAGCTAAGCTAAATGAGCTAAATGACTTCCGCCCCGTAGCACTCACTTACGTCATCATGAAGTGCTTTGAGAGACTAGTCAAGGACCATATCACCTCCACCCTACCTGACACCCTAGACCCACTCCAATTTGCTTACCGTCCCAATAGGTCCACAGACGACGCAATCGCAACCACACTGCACATGGCCCTAACCCACCTGGACAAGAGGAATACCTATGTGAGAATGCTGTTCATCGACGACAGCTCAGCATTTAACACCATAGTACCCCCCAAACTCGTCATCAAGCTTGAGACCCTGGGTCTCGACCCCGTCCTGTGCAACTGGGTACTGGACTTCCTGGCGGGCCACCCCCAGGTGGTGAGGGTAGGTAACAACATCTCCACCCCGATGATCCTCAACACTGGGGCCCCACAAGGGTGTGTCCTGAGCCCTCTCCTGTACTCCCTGTTCACCCACGACTGCATGGCCATGCACGCCTCCAACTCAATCATCAAGTTTGCAGACGACACTGCAGTGGTAAGCTTGATTATCAACACCGACGAGACGGCCTACAGGGAGGAGGTGAGGGCCCTCGGAGTGTGGTGTCAGGAAAATAACCTCACACTCAACGTCAACAAAACAAAGGAGATGATCGTGGACATCCACATCAGTAGTGACAGTAGTGGAGAGGGTAGAAAGCTTTAAGTTCCTCGGCATACACATCACGAACAAACTGAATTGGTCCACCCATGCCCCTTCAACCTCAGGAGTCTGAAGAAATTCAGCATGTCACCAAAAGCACCTTTTACAGGTGCACAATCGAGAGCATCCTATCGGGCTGGACCACCGCCTGGTACGGCAGCTGCTCCGCCCACAACCGTAAGGCTCTCCAGAGGGTAGTGAGGTCTGCACAATGCATCACCGGGGGCAAACTACCTGCCCTCCAGGACACCTACACCACCCGATGTCATAGGAAGGCCATAAAGATCATCAAGGATAACAACCACCCGAGCCACTGCCTGTTCACCCCGCTATCATCCAGAAGGCGAGGTCAGTACAGGTGCATCAAAGCAGGGACCGAGAGACTGAAAAACAGCTTCTATCTCAAGGCCATCAGACTGTTAAACAACCACCACTAACATTGAGCGGCTGCTGCCATACATGTAAAAAAAAAATATCACTAGCCACTTTAAACAAAGCTACTTAATATAATGTTTACATAGCCTACATTACTAATCACATATGTATATACTATAGTCTATACCACCTACTGCATCTTGCCATCTTTATGTGATACATGTATCACTAGCCACTTTAAACAATGCCACTTAACATAATGTTTACATACCCTACATTACTCATCTGATATGTATATACTGTACTCGATACCATCTACCGCATCTTGCCTATACCGATCTGTACCATCACTCATTCATATATCTTTATGTACATATTCTTCATCCCTTTACACTTGTGTGTATAAGGTAGCTGTTGTGAAATTGTTAGGTTAGATTACTCGTTGGTTATTACTGCATTGTCGGAACTAGAAGCACAAGCATTTCGCTACATTCGCATTAACATCTGCTAAACGTGTATGTGACAAATAAAATTAGATTTACACTACTTCATAAATTATCAGTATTTATTAATTCTACATAGCTGAGCATCTCAAATATAACTTTTGAAATAAGTTCTAACTGTTCCCAAATAATGACATTAACATATTTTGCTAGGGATGTGAGAGAAGGGTGATTCCCTGCAAGGGTGGGCAATTCCAGTCCTCGAGGGCCTAATTGGTGTCACAGTTTTACCCCAGCTAACACACCTGACTCCAATAACCACCTAATCATGATCTTCAGTTTAGAATGCAATCCGATTAATCAGCTGTGTTTGCTAGGGATGGAGAAAAAGCGTGAACCCAATCAGGCCCTCGAGGACTGGAGTTGCCCGCCCCTGCGGCCTAGCGGGTCTCGAACCCAAGCCACCAGCACTAATGACTAACGCCATAATGTTGCAAGGAGGCATGAGGACTGCAGATGTGGACAGGGCAATAAATTGCAATGTCCGTACTGTGAGACGCCTAAGACAGAGCTACAGGGAGACAGGACGGACAGCTGATCGTCCTCGCAGTGGCAGAACATGTGTAACAACACATGCACAGGATCGGTATATCCAAACATCACACCTGCGGGACAGGTACAGGATGGCAACAACAACTGCCCGAGTTACACCAGGAATGCAAAATGCCTCCATCAGTGCTCAGACTGTCCGCAATAGGCTGAGAGAGGCTGGACTGAGGACTTGTAGGCCTGTTGTAAGGCAGGTCCTCACCAGACATTTACCGGCAACCACGTCGCCTAAGGGCACAAACCCACCATCGCTGGACCAGACAGGACTGGCAAAAAGTGCTCTTCACTGACGAGTCACGGTTGTCTCGCCAGGGGTGATGGTCGGATTTCTGTTTATCGTAGAAGGAATAAGCGTTACACCGAGGCCTGTACTCTGGAGGGGGATCGATTTGGAGGTGGAGTGTCCGTCATGGTCTGGGGCGGTGTGTCACAGCATCATCGGACTGAGCTTGTTGTCATTGCAGGCCATCTCAACGCTGTGCGCTACAGGAAAGACATTCTCCTCCCTCATGTGGTACCCTTCCTGCAGGCTCATCCTGACATGACACTCCAGCATGACAATGCCACCAGCCATACTGCTCATTCTGTACGTGATTTCCTGCAAGACAGGAATGTCAGTGTTGTGCCATGGCCAGCGAAGAGCCTGGTTCTCAATCCCATTGAGCACCTGGTTATTCTTTAAAAGTGCCTTCCTCGCCATCTTAAATATGCATGCCCCATTCAAAAAATGTAGAACCAGGAGCAGATATAACCCTTGGTTCACTCCAGACCAGACTGCCCTTGATCAGCACAAAAACATCACGTGGTGTACTGCATTGGCATCAAATAGCCCCCATGATATTCAACTTTTCAGGGAAGTTAGGAACCAAAATACACAAGAAGTTAGGAAAGCTAAGGTTAGCTTTTTCAAACAGAAATTTGCATCCTGCAGCACAAACTCCAAAAGGTTCTGGGACACTGTAAAGTCCATGGAGAATAAGAGCACCTCCTCCCAGCTGCCCAATGCACTGAGGCTAGGAAATATTGTCACCACCGATAAAGCCACTATAATTGAGAATTTCAATAAGCATTTTTCTACGGCTGGCCATACTTTCCAGCTGGCTACCCCTACCCCGGTCAACTGCCCTGCAACTCGACCAAGCCTCCCTATTTCTCCTTCACCCATATCCAGATAGCTGATGTTCTGAAAGAGCTGCAAAATGTGGACCCCTACAAATCAGCCGGGCTAGACAATCTGGACCTTCTCTTTCTAAAATGATCTACCGAAATTGATGCAACCCCTATTACTCGACTGTTCAACCTCTCTTTCGTATCGTCTGAGATTCCCAAGGATTGGAAAGCTGCCGCGGTCATCCCCCTCTTCAAAGGGGGAGACACTCTAGACCCAAACTGCTACAGACCTATATCTATGCTACCCTGTCTTTCAGATCACCGACCGTTTCAAATCCCACCGTACATTTTCCGCCTTGTAATCTGGCTTCTAAGGTGGTCATGGGTGCACCTCGGCCATGCTCAAGGCCCTAAACGATATCATAACCGCCATTGATTTACTTCTTTGGGCTGGGGGCAGTATTGAGTAGCTTGGATGAATAAGGTGCCCAGAGTAAACTGTCTGCTACGCAGGCCCAGTTGCTAATATATGCATAGTATTATTAGTATTGGATGGAAAACACTCTGAAGTTTCTAAAACTGTTTGAATGATGTCTGTGAGTATGACAGAACTCATATGGCAAGCAAAAACCTGAGAAAAATCCAACCAGGAAGTGGGAAATCTGAGGTTTGTAGTTTTTCAACTCTCGGCCTATCGAATACACAGTGTCTATGGGGTCAAATTGCACTTCCTAAGGCTTCCACTAGATGTCAACAGTCTTTGGAGCCTTGTTTGATGCTTCTACTGTGAAGAGGGGACAAATGAGAGGGGAATGAGTCAGAGGTCTGCCAGAGAGCCACGAGCTGGACGCGCGTTCACGTGAGAGTTAGCTTGAGTTCCATTGCATTTCTACAGAAAAAGGAATTCTCCGGTTGGAACATTATTGAAAATGTATGTTAAGGAGAAGTTGATCTATAATTCCGTGCATAATAGTTGTATCTTTTATAAATGTTTATTATGAGTATTTCTGTAAATTGATGTGGCTCTCTGCAAAATCACTGGATGTTTTGGAACTACTGAACGTAACGAGCCAATGTAAACTGAGATTTGTTTATATAAATATGAACTTTATCGAACAAAACATACATGTATTGTGTAACATGAAGTCCTATGAGTGTCATCTGATGAAGATCATCAAAGGTTAGTGATTAATTTCTCTCTATTTCTGCTTTTTGTGACTCCTCTCTTTGGCTGGAAAAATGGCTGTGTTTTTCTGTGACTTGGCTCTGACTTAACATAATCTTTTAGTTTGCTTGCGCTATAAAGCCTTTTTGAAATCGGACACTGTGGTGGGATCAACAAGAAGTGTATATTTAAAATGGTGTAAAATATTTGTATGTTTGAGGAATTTAAATTTTGGGATTTCTGTTGTTTTGAATTTGGCGCCCTGCACTTTCATTGGCTGTTGTCATATCGATCCCGTTAGCGGGATCTCAGCCCAAAGAGGTGAAAGACTGTGCATCCGTATTCATCGACCTGGCCAAGGCTTTCGACTCTGTCAATCACCACATTCTTATCAGCAGACTCAACAGCCTTGGTTTCACAAATGACTGCCTTGCCTGGTTCACCAACTACTTCTCAGACAGAGTTCAGTGTGTCAAATCGGAGGGCCTGTTGTCCGGACCTCTGGCAGTCTCTATGGGGGTGCCACAGGGTTCGGGACGACTCTCTTCTCTCTTCTCAATGATGTCGCTCTTGCTGCTGGTGATTCTCTGATCCACCTCTACGCAGACAACACCATTCTGTATACTTCTGCCCCTTCTTTGGACACTGTGCTAACTAACCTCCAGTTGAGCTTCAAAACAATACAACTCTCCTTCCATGGCCTCCAACTGCTCTTAAATGCAAGCAAAACTAAATGCATTCTCTTCAACCGATCGCTGCTAGCACCTGCCCACCCGTCCAGCATCACTACTCTGGACGGTTCTGACCTAGAATATGTGGACAACTACAAATATCTAGGTGTCTGGTTAGACTGTAAACTCTCCTTCCAGACCCACATTAAGCATCTCCAACCCAAAATGAAATCTAGAATCGGCTTCCTATTTCGCAACAGAGCATCCTTCACTCATGCTGCAAAACATACCCTCGTAAAACTAACCATCCTACAGATCCTCGACGATGTCTTTTACAAAATAGCCTCCAACACTCTACTCAAGAAATTGGATGCAGTCTATCACAGTGCGACCCGTTTCGTTTAAGCTGGAGACTCATGTCTCCCTCACTAGCTTTAAGCACCAGCTGTCAGAGCAGCTCACAGATCCTTGCACCTGTACACAGCCCATCTGTAAATAGCCCATACAACTACCTCATCCCCATACTGTATTCATTTTGCTCCTTTGCACCCCAGTATCTATACTTGCACATTCATCTTCTGCACATCTACCACTCCAGTGTTTAATTGCTATATCATAATTACCTTGCCACTATGGCCTATTTTATTGCCTTATCCCATCTCATTTGCACACACTGTGTATATACTTTTCTACTGTATGTTTGTTTATTCCATGTGTAACTGTGTTGTTGTGTGTGTTGAACTGCTTTTCTTTGTCTTGGCCAGGTCGCAGTTGTAAATGAGAAATTGTTCTCAACTAGCCTGCCTAGTTGAATAAAGGTGAAATAAAATAAAATAAAACCTCTGGGACTTGTTGGATTGGAGGGTGAGGGCTAGGTCCATTCCCCCAGAAATGTCTTAATGCAGCTGGTGGCGACACCAGATACTGACTGTTACTTTTGACCTCCCCTTTGTTCAGGGACACATTATTCCATTTATGTTAGTTTCATGTCTGTAGAACTTATTCAGTTCATGTCTCAGTTGTTGGATCTTGTTATGTTCATACAAATATTTACACATGTTAAGGTTGTTGAAAATAAACGCAGTTGACATTGAGAGGACGTTTCTTTTTTTGCTGTGTTTATGTCAAGGAAACAACTTTATAGGTGTAAGCAATAGAGTGAATGCACTTTGAAGTAAATCTCAGCTCTGTTAAAGTGGCAACACTTTTTGGGGGACCAGACCAGATTAACATAGAAATGAGAGTTATAGATCTGTCATTCGCATTGTAAGCAAGTCTAAGAAGCGGTAGATCTGTTCTATGTGCCCTATTTCTATGCTTTCAGTTATTTTTTTGAAAACACATTTTTTCTTTAACTAGGCAAGTCAGTTAAGAACAAATTCTTATTTACAATGTCGGCCGACCCCAGCCAAACCCTAACAACGCTGGGACAATTGTGCACCGCCCTATGGGACTCCCAATCATGGCCAGTTGTGATACAACCTGGAATTGAAACGGTCTGTAGTGACGCTTCTAGCACTGAGATGCCATGCCTTAGACCACTGCCACACTTGGGAGCCGTAAGTTTAGTTTTTGTGTCTTTTACTATTGATTTTGTACACCAGCTTCAAACAGTTGAAAATACAATATTTTAGGTTATGGAAAACATATTTCACAGCAGTTTAGATGGTACAATGATTCTCTACACTATACTAGCTGATTTTGCCTCAAACTGAAATTAGGCCAACTATTACAATTTTGCTAACTAGGAAATGGCTGAGTGATTTTTTTCATAGTCTAACTTTAAATGTACACAAAAATATTTTATTGATCATAGTGATTCAGGATTATCATTAAAAACAGGTTAACATGCCTCACCAACATTAGACAACTATACAGAAAGCTCTTGAAATAAGTAAATCAAATCAATGATGAGAACAGTCAGATTAACCAATACGTTACTGGACACAGTGGCGTAACGGGAAGATCGGAATACCATGAACCAAGAGGTTGTGAGTTCAAATCCCAGGTGAGAAAATGTTGAATATTTACTGTATAAATGAACATGCACAATGTAATCTACTTCAGTGTGTAAAATACATAAGTTAAAATCCCTGTGTGTGTGAGTCTCCCCAACCTTGGCAACAGACAAAGAGCTATGAATTGATCAGTGGTTCACCAATCAGAGCCTTGATGTTAGGCAGTGTCAGAGGAAGGCCCTAAAAATTGCAAAAGACTCCAGCCCCCTAGTCATAGACTGTTCTCTCTGCTACCACCAAGTCTAGGCCCAAGAGGCTTCTACCCCCAAGCCATAAGACTCCTGAACATCTAGTCAAATGGCTACCCAGACTATTTTGACAGTGCAGCAGTATCTAACAGGTAATATCTAACAAAACCTAATATCTAACACATTCCACAACAAAACCTAATACACACAATCTAGTAAATGAATAGGATGAGAAAGTAGAAGTATAAAATATATGGATGAGAGGTGACAGAGTGGCTAAGATGCAATAGATAGTGAAGGATACAGAATATACATGAGGTGAGATATGTGAGATATGTAAACATTCTTAAAGTGGCATTATTAAAGTGACTAGTGTTCCATTTATTAAAGTGGCCAATGATATCAAGTCTGTAGCTAGGCAGCCGCCTCTCTGTGCTAGTGGTGGCTGTTTAACAATCTGACGGCCTTTAGCTTTGATGCACCTGTACTGACCTTGCATTCTGGCTGGAAGGCGAGGTGAACAGGTACTTGTAACTTTTATTTCTTATTCTTATGTTTTAAACTGCATTGTTGGTTAAGGGCTTGTAAGTAAGCATTTCACTGTAAGGTCTACACCTGTTGTATTCGGCGCATGTGACTAATAAAATTTGATTTGATAGGCTCGGAAACAGCAACAAGGTGTAATTAAACTCTTTGGGGGTTCAATTACACCTGACAACTGATACACAGAAATGATCCTATAAAACGTGTCTAGAACATTAACATCTTAGATTGTGATAAAATGGTAACCATATTCTGGGTAGGATCTATGTGACATTAAGTAGATGGTCTCTTAGAAACATTCATTACACATCACACAAACATTCCTATGAAAACGTTTTTTAATGACCTAATGAGATTCTTAAGGAACCTTCTCTAAAGTTGTGGGGACGTTCTTGTTAGCTGGGGTGGGCCTTCAACCAGAGGGTACAATAGGGACAAATCTGCTGTGATTCGGTTATTCTAGCAAGGCCCTTAATCCCTATACTCCAGGCGTGCTACACCGTGGCAGACTCTGGCCTCCAGCCACTCAGTTGTGTGTGTACCTCGGGAAGCAAAAAGGATCGAATTCTATATAGCTTATCATTTTTGATGTGATATTCAGCCAGCCTGTCAATGACATATGTTCTACAGTGTTGACATAGAGGAGTTCAGTCTGCAATAACTAAGCATTTGTAGCCTTTTTTTATTTTAAGCCTTAGCTGACTAAAATCAACTCCATGGTGAAGGAAGTTGAGTTCATCAGAAATGTCTTTCCGCTATTCAAGCCTAAATCTATAACAGTCTAGAATGCATTTGAACATAGTTGACCACAATGAACTATCTGCTATCATCAATGGTCTACTTTGAGAATGTGCAGTCAGTAAAAATACCCTCATGTTTGTGGTTCAAAACAGCAGTTTCTTTGTCAGGACTCAACGACGGCTCAAATTGAGAGGTTTTACATCCCACCCACGCATCTTCATTGGCCTATTTTGGAGACTGTCGCGCGGACATCATGTCTGTCAATCATACCGCAATAAATAGTAATAATCAGCTAGACAGATTTACAATCATTCCGATCGGAGCAACAGAGTGATACTTCTTGAAAATATCGGGGGACCAAACAAAGTGAAACCAAAATGGAGAGCTCCACGGCAGTGTTGTCGGAAATGTCACGCAAGCACGCACTGCCACCCCGCGCTGCTTCCCGCATTCACGCTAGGTGAAAAAAGACACAAGGTTTTTCCAAACGCAGGAATGTTGACCCTGTGAAAACACTGAATAATTACTCACCGAAAACAAAGGTGGCCGACTGTGGCTGTAGTAAAACTCAAGTTGGGTTGTACTGTCCAGAAGTTCCACCTGAAACGCTTTTATCCAAGCATAAAGTTGTGACGAGAATAATCGCGAGGGCGAAGCCCCTTCTGCAGCACGGATGACAGAACTTCCGCACAGCCGCTGTTTGAGCTCGTTCACCGCACTGAGCCTGATCGAGCCCCACTCACGCAAATCCAACCCTCCCGAGACTGGGTGCACAGTAGAGTAACAAGGCAGGTAACATTACTCAGTTGAATGCTTGCAGTTAAAATGGACGAACATAGAAAATGTGATTTATGTGATACTGGCATAGTAGGCTAGTTATTATATTATACATGTAGGCCTGTACAATTGAATTAGGCATATCTTCCTCATCATTAATTTGATTAATAGCCTATGTGTATTGCCGTTCGTCTCCACATGCACGGGCATTTACTATAATGACCGCCGATTATGTTTAGGCTACATTTCAGCATAAAAGCAAATTAGAATAAACTTTGACATCTCCAAGGCATGCGTTTATTAGAACTTTGCTGCACCCATTGGCTGAGCATGGCATGTACATTTTATGATCTATTAGAAAGTGTTCTCTGCTGCAAAGTTTGTTAACGAACATCAGATTTTTATAAGGATAGCGTAAAACACACTGTATGTACAAAAAAATACGTGCGTTCGGGGACACACTCTTTTCGCGCATTTTGCCCGGTGGGCAGTCCCATACGTGGGCAGTCCCATACGTGGGCAGTCCCATACGTGGGCGTCGGTTTCAAAGTGCAATGACTGTCCCAATTGCATGGGATTGTCCGATGCACGTCAACGTTCTACCGAGGCTGGGTCCAGTTGTTTTAGCTAACATTCCACTCCCTGCCACTTCGGTCATTTCCCATGTCTTTGGCAAATGCCATGGAGTAGCCTACAAGGCGTGGAATGAACGAGCTGAACTAAGACCATAACCAGGCAACTCCACCTGGGATCTAATTCATACATTAAGCTATGATGGGTTTATACTTTATAGTTTACTTTAGCAATAATACAAGAGAGGCCATGTTTTATGACATTATTATCATTGCCGTGTATTATTGCTTTTATACAATGGGTTAACAGCATTAAAAATCAAGATTATTTCCCAAACGATCAATTTTTAAACAAAACATTCACTAACACTGGTTGTCAAGTGACATTTTAGGCAATCTCTGATCATTACTTATTTTGTGTTTAGTAGGATATAGCATCAAGTACTAGGATTAGGATATACAGTGTCTGAGTGTCTCATAGTGTTATTGTAAGAGTATCGTTCCATAGTATAGTAATTCCATACCCAGCATTTGGAATTCAGTTGATGTCCTCCCACTGCTAAAGGGTGGAGATCCCTCAGATGCTAATAACAATCGTCCTATCTCCAAACTCCCTGTCCTGGCCAAAGTCTATGAATCCCTAGTGAATTCACTATCCTGGCCAAAGTCTATGAATCCCCAGTGAACTCACTATCCTGGCCAAGGTCTATGAATCCGTAGTGAACTCACAGTTAAAAACACTTATTGAAAAGAACATACTGAGCGGGGTTCAGTCTGGCTTTAGATCAGGGCACAGCACCATAACTGCAGCTATGGCAGTGGCAAACAACATCATTAATGCACTTGATAAAAAGCAACGTTGTGCTGCTCTGTTTGTGAATTTATTAAAGGCCTTTGATTCCGTTGACCATGAATAGTTGCTAGCGAGACTCAGAAACATTGGTCTCAGTGAAGGGGCAGTAAATTGGTTTAGGAACTACCTTTCTGACAGAACACAATGTGTATATACTGACAATCACAGTCTAGCTTTCTTGAGATTAATAGAGGTGTGCCCCAGGGTTCCATTTTAGCTCCTGTGTTGTTCTCAATTTTTATTAATGATTTGGGAAATGGGTTGCAACCAGCAAAGTTCCATCTATATGCAGATGATACGGTTATATATGTGCTCCTCCTCTGGTTCAGGCTGTTGAAGAGCTCCAGACTGCTTTTCAGTCACTGCAGGTCTCCCTTTATGGTCTCAAACTGGCCTTGAATGTAGAAACAACTAAATTCATGGCAGAGCTAAAACTCTGCCAGAGAATGTCAGCATTGTCACATCTGATGGCTTATCAAATGAAAAAGTGTCATCCTATAAATACCTACAGTTGAAGTTGGAAGTTTACATATACCTTAGCCAAATACATTTAAACTCAGTTTTTCACAATTCCTGACATTTAATCCTGGTAAAAATCCCCTGTTTTAGGTCAGTTAGGATCACCCCTTTATTTTTAAGAATGTGAAATGTCAGAACAATAGTAGAGAGAATGATTGATTTCAGCTTTTATTTCTTTCATCACATTCCCAGTGGGTCAGAAGTTTACATACACTCAATTACTATTTGGTAGAATTGCCTTTAAAATTATTTCACTTTGAGTAGCCTTCCACATGCTTCCCACAATAAGTTGGGAGAATTTTGGCCCATCCCTCCTGACAGAGCTGGTGTAACTGAGTCAGGTTTGTAGGCCTACTTGCTCGCACATGCTTTTTCAGTTCTACCCACAAATGTTCTATAGGATTGAGGTCAGGGCTTTGTGATGGCCACTCAAATACCTTGTTGTCCTTAAGCCATTTTGCCACAACTTTGTAAGTATGCTTGGGGTCATTGTCCATTTGGAAGACCCATTTGCGACCAAGCTTTAACTGATGTCTTGAGATGTTGACTCAATATATCCATATAATTTTCCTTCCTCACGATGCCACCCATTTTGTGAATTGCAACAGTCCCTCCTGCAGCAGAGCACCCCCACAATATGATGCTGCCACCCCGTGCTTTACGGTTGGAATGGTCATTATGGCCAAACAGTTCTCTTTTTATTTAATCAGACCAGAGGACATTTCTCCAAAAGTATGATCTTGGTCCCCATGTGCAGTTGCAAACCATAGTCTTGCTTTTTTATGGCAGTTTTGGAGCAGTGGCTTCTTCCTTGCTGAGCGGCCTTTCAGGTTATGTCGATATAGGACTCGTTTTACTGATACTTTTGTACCTGTTTCCTCCAGCATCTTCACAGGGGCCTTTGCTGTTGTTCTGTGATTGATTTGCACTTTTCGCATCAAAGTACGTTCATCTCTAAGAGACAGAACACATCTCCTTCCTGAGCGGTCTGACGTCTGCGGGGTCCCATGGTGTTTATAATTGCGTACTATTGTTTGTACAGATGAGCGTGGTACCTTAAGGCGTATGGAAAATGCTCCCAAGTATGAACCAGACTTGTGGAGGTCTACAATTTTCCCATGATGTCAAGCACAGAGGCACTGAATTTGAAGATAGGCCTTGAAAAACATCCACAGGTACACCTCCAATTGACACAAATTATATCAATTAGCCTATCAGTAGCTTCTAAAGCCATCACATAATTTTCTGGAATTTTCCAAGCTGTTTATTAAAGGCACAGTCAAATTAGTGTATGTAAACTTCTGACCCACTGGAATTGTGATACAGTGAATTATAAGTGAAATAATCTGTCTGTAAACAATTGTTGGAAAAATTACTTGTGTCATGTGTAACAGTATAACTTTAGACCGTCCCATCGCCCATACCCGGACGCGAACCAGGGACCCTCTGCACACATCAACAACAGTCACCCACGAAGCATCGTTACCCATCGCTCCACAAAAGCCGCGGCCCTTGCAGAGCAAGGGGAACCACTACTTCAAGGTCTCAGCGCAAGTGACGTCACCGATTGAAACGCTATTTAGCGCGCACCACCGCTAACTAGCTAGCTATTTCACATCCGTTACACATGCACAAAGTAGATGTCCTAACCGACTTGCCAAAACTATAGTTTGTTAACAAGACATTTGTGGAGTAGTTGAAAAAACAAGTTTTAATGACTCCAACCTAAGTGTACAGTCGTGGCCAAAAGTTTTGAGAGTGACACAAATATTAATTTTAACAAAGTCTGCTGCCTCAGTTTGTATGATGGAAATTTGCATATACTCCAGAATGTTATGAAGAGTGATCAGATGAATTGCAACTAATTGCAAAGTCCCTATTTGCCATGCAAAGGAGCTGAATTGCCCCAAAATATTTCCACTGCATTTCAGCCCTGCCACAAAAGGACCAGCTGACATCATGCCAGTGATTATTCTTGTTAACACAGGTGTGAATGTTGACGAGGACAAGGCTGGAGATCACCCTGTCATGCTGATTGAGTTCGAATAACAGACTGGAAGCTTCAAAAGGAGGGTGGTGATTGGAATCATTGTTCTTCCTCTGTCATCCATGGTTGCCTGCAAGGAAACACGTACCGTCATCATTGCTTTGCACAAAAAGGGCTTCACAGTGGAGAGACCTTAAAACCTGTGTAATGTGTGCTCTCTGTCTGGCCTTGGTCAGTACCCACGCTGCAGCATTCTGTATGTTTTGAAGTTGACCAATGGCTTTCTTGGGTAGACCAGACAGGAGAGCATTACAGTAGTCAAGGCTGCTTGTAATAAAAACACGGATGAGTCTCTCTGTATCAGCCAGAGAGAGAAATGGCTGCACCTTGGAGATGTTCCTCAGGTGGTAAAAAGCTATTTTGGTCACATTCTCAATGTATGATTCAAAATGTTTTACCTGGTGTTTTCTCTTTATTGCCTGTGAATTACAATGTGCGGCCAGATTCTCTCTCTGTGCTTTTGCTCAAACAATAAGTACCTCGGTCTTGTCTTGATTTAGCTGGAGGAAGTTGTGTGCCATCCAAGTATTTAAATCACTAATACAGTCTAATAATTTATCCATGGAGCTAAAATCCTCTGTTGACACAGAAATGTAAAGTTGTGTATGGTCTGAGTAGCAGTGAAATCAACGCTGTTCTTTCTGATAATGCTGCCAAGGGGTAACATATATAAACTGAACAGTACCGGACCCAAAATCTAACCTTGCGGAAGGCCGCATGGGATAAGTATTTTCTATGAGTTATGTTCACCAAGGGTGACGACAACTCTTGACGGGTTAAATAGGTCCTAAACCAATTTAGATCTGGACCAGAGAGGCACACCCACCTCTCCAGTCTGTCCAGAAGGGCATCATGGTCAACAGTGTTGAATGTAGCACTTAAATCCAAGAGTACAAGGACAGAGAGCTGTTTAGCATCTGTGTTGGCTCTAAGATAATTTACTACTTTACAGCACCCTCAGCACCCCTACATCCCGCGGCTATTAGCCAATCTACAAAATGTATTTGAATGAAATATATTAAACTGATCATGATTAGATTTAACCTAATTTCAGGACCTCTATACCAGGCGGTGTCAGAGCAAAGCCCACACAATTGTCAAAGAATCCAGTCATAAGACTGCTGAACAATTAATCAAATAGCCACCTGGACTATTTACATTGACACCCCCCGCCTTTGTTTTTACTATGCTGCTACTCACTAATTATTATCTCTGCATAGTCACTTCACCCCTACCTACATGTACAAATGACCTCGACTAACCCGTACCCCCGCACATTGACTCAGTACCGGTACCCCCTGTATATAGCCTCGTTATTGTTATGTAATCTTATTGTGTTACTTTTCATTTTATTTTTTACTTTAGTTTATCTAGCAAATATTTTCTTAACTCTATTTCTTGAACTGCATTGTTGGTTAGGGCTTGTAAGTAAGCATTTCACGGTATTCAGTGCATGTGACTGTATTCGGTGCATGTGTCAAATAAAATTGGATTTGATTTGCTGATTGGTTAGTCAACATGCAATAATACCTGTATACTGTCAATCACTGAGACATGCATTTCTAGCTTCATTAAAAACTGTTAACCTGATGGATTTTGGATGTCCTTGTTCTTATTTATTTGTTGGAGGCCCTATACATGAGGCTAACTGTTACGTAACTAGGAGTGGTGGGTGTAACCTTACCATATTATCCTTTAGGCAAACTCACACAACCAGTCTCATTTGCATGAATTATATCTCTCAACTTTAAACAATGTCAAATTTGAATACAAAATAATTTGTTTCGCTTTTTCCTATGATGTGGCTGCATGAAATTGCAAATAATGTGAATTCAGCGATTACATTTGTTAACTTCATCTTTGTGACTCCCTGATGAAACCGTAACATCCATTACTGTAGTTAGGCTTAGAACATCTGAATTCTCTATTGCTGCTTTTCAACTGTAACACTGTGTTACACTAGTCAACTGTGTTACACTAGTGCAGGGTTCTCCAATTAGCGCCCCGAGAGTGGTTTTAGTTTTCTGAGCAAAAAAAAAAGATGTAAATTGTTCACAGTGTAGCCACTGTTCTATAAATGCAGCTGAAAAGCCCCAGCAGCCTTGCCTTGGCCCCAGGACCGGTGCTAGCCTTTTGGGGGCCCTAAGCGAGATTTGGTCTGCATGGCTAATTGAGTGATTGTCAGTGACTGACATAACAATAAACAAATTGCTCAACCAAATTTCGAACTTGCACCTTGTGTATTCTACTATTCTAACTCTCAACAGTAAATTGAGACCCTGAGTTCCACAAAAAAATGTATGAAGTGTTCTGCAGTTCTACACATTTTGCCATAGGGTGGAGATACATGTTTTAACACCTTTCATGCAATTCTATTCATTGTGGCAAGGGGCAGAGATTTTTTTCTCTCTTCAGTTTTGTAGCTACTTTCCTGCAATTCTATGACTTATGCCATGACTTATGCCATGTTCTAAATGAGAGTGACTAACAAAATCAATTTGAGGTCAGGGCCCCTGGGCACGTGCCCTGTATGACCGGTTGGTATTCGGCCATGATAACTAATTTAACAATCTAAAAAATGCTGGCTGACCTGGATAATTGAGTAACTGTCAGTGATTGACATAACAAGAGAATAATTGCTGATTCACAACCAAATTTCGAACTTGCACCTTGTGTATTCTACTATTCTAACCCTCAACAATAAGTTGAAATCCCGACTGGGGTTCGGGCCCCCTAGCGGCCTGGGCCCCCAAGCAACCGCTTTTGTCACTTATTCCTGAAGCCGGCCCTGCTTAGCCCCAAGTTAGAGCAGGTTCGCAGGAGTCAAGTGAGATATAGGTGCCGGCCTGCATAGAAGGAAACAGAACACGGTTAAATCATCAGTGGAAATGCCCCATATATGGCTCTGCGCAGTGTGTTGAATAGATTCCACGATCCGGACATGAGTGAGTGCTCGGCTCGTTCTCGACACTGTGCGCGTTGAAATCTACGCCCACGGTGACGTTAGCACCGCCTACCGGGCGAAATGCCGTGAAAGAGTACGTCCCAAATGTACGGCGCAGTACAGTCACGTGACGAATAACATGCTCCGTTGACAATCACATATGAAGACGTGAGAGACTGCGAGAATTTCTCTGCAGCAACAAATAGACTCCGAAATATAAACCTGTATTTCGCAAATAGGTGGTAAGAAAGACTCCCAATTATCGTATATGTTTTGTTTTGCAAATAGGAGGGGATATCCAAATGCATGCATTAGTCTAGAAGGAACACTTGATTCGGTCTGAAGGAACACTTGATTCAACGCAGACGTGTGTGAATGGATATTATGCTGTCGTGAAACAAGTTGGCGAATTTCTAATGAAACTAGCTGTGGGTTGTAGGCTACATAGGGGACTGGCATATTGACCATCTTTTAGGATGGTATTTTCAGTTATTGATCTATTCCATTCGTCGAAAGCTGACCCTGTCGTGGTTGCAGAATCCATGCTTTGTTGCCATGTCTGACAGTCCATCGTATTGTCCCATCTGCTTTGAAGTAGATAACATGAATGTATACATTTGAATAGAGGCTTGCTACAATATAAATATGCCCGGCAGAAAATAATACTTCTGGCATTTTTGGGAAGCTCAAATTCTCGCCTTTTCAAGGAAAACACTGGCATGTCCCTTGACGGTTATGATTGGGATAAAATATAGAGATTTATACTGTTTTTAACCTGTAACTAAGGCTTTATAGCCTATATGGTTAATTATGGCTGGCATTGGTTAAAATCTGCCACAATATCAATGTTGTCAGCTAAGGTACAATGTAGAGGGGATAGTAGGTGGGTTGGACAAGGCTATCAGAATGTGCACATGATGGACGGTAGAGGTAGCCTAAATATTCATTATTTAATAAAAAATTATTTCACTGACTGACTAAAATGGCTGGGATTTAAAACTAAACTAAAATTGTTTTAGTCGAATGAATACTAGAACTAACGAAGGATGAAATAACACAAATGTAACAGCCTAAAATGTATTTTAAAACTTCATCTTAAATAGCTGCCAAAATGAACACTGCAGTGTAACGTACATTCTATTGACCCCATGCTCAGTTGCAATGTACCATTATTGCTATAAGGCTACACTGACATCTGGAATAGTTTTTATGTCATAGTTTTTAGGTTAGCCTACAGTTACTCAATGTTTCAAGTGTCAATGTTGTCACACCAGACGTGAAACTCCTTTACTATCTAAAATGTCTACATGTCGAAAGTTACGGAGATGCCAACATCTGGCCCAGTACTTTAGTTAGAGATGCTTCTTTCAGTTCTTTGACCAGCAGAGTATGTTTCAGCAACACCTTGAGAAATGCCTTAGTGCATGAGTCAGAGGTGTTGAATTTACGAACATATGTTTGGTGCGTGTTTTAGAGCGTGGGGGAAGAGTGTAGTCCGATAGAACCACATTTTGTCATTGCCCAGAAATCAGACCTGTCATGGTTACCAATAGTATTTGCGTGTTTGATTGTTTATTGAGCTTACCTGGCAAAATGGAATAGCCCCAGAAGTGCAAACCCATCACACTAAAATTATTTGATAGGAAGGACATACTATTTTAACCCACGTCTGCACAATATATCCTCTCCCAAATTCATTTTAAGCTGTATATAATACAATCTTAATTACTGTGTGCGTGTAGCAGGAGGTCGAGAAGTGGCCACATGGACGTGTCCAGCCACAGCCTGTTCCTCCTGCAGCAGCTCAATGTCCAGAGGGAGTTTGGCTTCCTGTGTGACTGTACTGTCGCCATTGGCAACGTGTACTTCAAGGCCCACCGGGCTGTCCTGGCTGCCTTCTCCAACTACTTCAAGATGATCTTCATTCATCAGTCAAGGTTTGCTAGCTTTTATCAACAGTACTAGTCAATACCTATGTTGAGGCATTCAAGTAAGGACTTAGCATTGTACAGTAGCGTGGGCTAGTGTCCACATACGATGTAGGCTAGCATAATAGTGGTCGTCAGGGGTTATTTCAGTGGTATTGGAGATTCAAAGGAAGGTTGTGTGTTGACTCATATTTCACTGACTGTTAAGCTAATATTATCTTTGAGGATGGTAATATACAAAATGTATATGATATGTGTGTTTTCCCTGGAAATCTGTCACAAATAAGATATTTTGAGCTAGTTTTGTATTCATACATCTTACTCTACAAAATCCAAGAGATACTTTGATATAAGAGACAGGTCATTTAATGGAATCTGTCTTTGCAGACTAAAAGCTAATGATCAGCAATAATACTTTCCCACTGTCTACTACCATATCCACAGTGAGTGCATTAAAATCCAGCCCACGGACATCCAGCCAGATGTGTTCAGCTACCTGCTCCACATCATGTACACTGGCATGGGCCCCAAGCAGCCAGTGGACCAGGGCCGCCTACAGGAGGGCATCAAGTTTCTCCATGCCTACCAGCTGTGCCGTAACCCCGACGAGGGTTCCCCCGATGTTGGCGACCTGGTCCGTATGTCCAACCTGTACGGTATTCAGATTTCATCCCAGTTGGCCAACAAAGAGGGTACTGAGGGCCCTAAAGGTAGTGCAGGGACCCGAAGAGGAGGCGGCCCGGAGGACGGGCGTTCGTCCACCCAGGCGGGCCGCTCCCACGCCGCACAGTTCTCGATGACCGTGGGGATGGAGGGCATCCCCTCCTCGGACCGTCAGCCCTTCTCTGGTCTCCTCCGTGGCGTCTCCTCAGTGGCTTCCGGCGACGACTCAGACATCTCGACACGCATCAAGCAGGAGAGGGTGGAGGAAGGGGAGGGAAAGGAGGGCCACCAGGTGCTGGGAAGGGTAGGGTCCCCAACATCTCCCTCAGCCCAGGGCGGCAGCCCCTGCCAGGGCCTCCTGTTCAAGGATGGCCCTCTGGTGCTGCTGTGCCCCCGCTGTGGCGAGCACTGCTCCTCCCCCGAGGGGCTCCGCAAGCACCTGTTCAGCCATGCCGCCTGTTCCCTGGATCCCAGTGGACTAATGGAGGACCTCTCCCAGGGCGGGGTAGGGGACCCGGAGGGCCCTGAGGACAAGCAGCAACTGCTAGATGCAGGCTGCTTGGAGGAGGCCCTGCGGCAGAGCCAGGCCCTAGCTAATGAGCTAGCTGCTGAGCTAAGTTGGAGCAGGGGTGGTATAGCCATTGGCACTAGTCCACCCCCCACCACCACCTCCAGTACCAGTCACGCACGAAAGCGCAAGATCGCTTGTGCTGTGTGCAGCTTGCGCTTCGCCCAGAAGAGCCAACTGCAAGAGCACATGTATACTCACACGGGCAAGCCGTCACGCTACCACCGCTACAGCCGCCTCTGCAGCCAGCTCATCCACGCCTCCGGACACTTCTGCGAGGGGCCACCGGAGGGCGGCGTTGGGGTGGCAGCAAGCACCACAGTAATGTTGACAGAGGAGTCCAACAGGGAATCTCAGGACAATGGCAGCTCCTGCTATTCGCTAGACTCTGAGATCTCACAAGAGAGCGTGGATGCCGTCACTGTGGAATGAAAGTGATTAAAAAAACGGAGTTCCAAATATTTTTTCTTATTCTTAATTCCCGATAGTACCTCCTGTTTCAGTTTGTTTTCTTTCGTTTGATTCCTACTGAACATGACCTTGTTTCAGTTATAGGGATTCCTTACCTTTTTGTCATTATCCTTCCACTTATCCGCTTATATCCTGTCTTTTGTCAATACTGTCATCTTTCTGTTGGTTAGATGAAACCCTGTGATGTGATTCCAGTGTAAACCGTATCTAATTTTATTCAGTGAATGTCTGAATAGAATAGAACATTGTTTTCACATGATACTTGTGTTCTCTCTCTGTTGTCATCTGTTACCAGCTGATATTGATTGGAATTGAGCAAATACTATGTATCTGCATTTATTTCTGAGAATTTGCACTTTCCGAAATAAGTAGTTGTTGAAACAGGTATAGTACCAGTCAAAAGTTTGGATACACCTACTCATTCCAAGGTTTTTCTTTATTTTTACTATTTTCTACATTGTAGAATAATAGTGAAGACAACAAAAATGTGAAATAATACATGGGATTATGTAGTAACCCAAAAAGTGCCTTGATGACGGCTTTCCATTCTCTCAACCAGCTTCATGAGGTAGTCACCTGGAATGCATTTCAATTAACAGGTGTGCTTTGTTAAAAGGTCATTTGTGGAATTTCTTAATTAGTTTGAGCCAATCAGTTGTCTTCTGACAAAGTAGGGGTGGTATACAGAAGATAGCCCTATTTGGTAAAAGACCAAGTCCATATTATCGCAAGAACAGCTGTTATAAGCAAAGAGAAACGACAGTCCATCATTAATTTAAGACATGAAGGTTAGTCAATTTGGAAAATGTACAGAGCTTTGAAAGTTTCTTCAAGTGCAGTCGCAAAAACCATCGAGCTATAATAAAACTGGCTTTCATGAGGACCACCACAGGACCACCACAGGAAAGGAAGACCCAGAGTTACCTCTGTTGCAGAGAGTTCATTAGAGTTACCAGCCTCAGAAATTGCAGCCCAAATAAATGCTTCAAAGAGTTCAAGTAACAGACCCATCTCAACATCAACTGTTCAGAGGCGACTGCATGACTCAGGCCTTCATAGTCTAATTGCTGCAAAGAAACCACTACTAAAGGACACCAATAATAAGAACAGAGGTGCTTGGGCCAAGAAACACGAGCAATGAACATTAGACCTGTGGAAATCTGTCGTTTGGTCTGATGAGTCCAAATATTTGATTTTTGGTTCCAACTGCCGTGTCTTTGTGAGACTCAGAGTAGGTGAATGGATGATCTCTGCATGTGTGGTTCCCACCATGAAGCATGGAGGAGGAGGTGTGGGGGTGCTTTGCTGGTGACACTGTGACACTATTTTGATTTCAAGGCATTCTTAACCAGTATGGCTACCACAGCATTCTGCAGTGATACGCCATCCCATCTGGTTTGGGCTTAGTGGGACTATCATTTGTTTTTCAACATGATAACAACCAAACACACCTCCAGGGCTGTTTAAGGGCTATTTGACCAAGAAGAGTAATGGAGTGCTGCATCAGATGACCTGGCCTCTACAATCACCTGACCTCAACCTAATTGAGATGGTTTGGGATGAGTTGGACCACAGACTGAAGGAAAAGCAGGCAACAAGTGCTCAGCATATGTGGGAACTCCTTCAAGACTTGGAAAAGCATTCCTCAAGGAGCTGGTTGAGAGAATGTCAAGAGTGTTCAGAGCTGTCATCAAGGCAATGGGTGGCTACTTTGAAGTGTTTAACAGTTTTTTTGGTTACTACATGATTCCATATGTGTTATTTCATAGTTTTGATGTCTTCACTATTATTCTACAATGTGTTATTTCATTCTACAATGTGTTATTTAATAGTAAAAATAAGGAAAAACCCTTGAATGAGTAGGTGTCTCAACTTTTGACTGTTACTGTATGTAATGCTGTTATGGATGTTTGTCAGGGTTACAGGAATTTGCAAGGGACAACTTCTTAAGACCACAATGTTGCAGTACACAATTAAAGTATGGAACATCATTATACATATTGGATTTATTTTATTTTATATTTCTTCCCAAAATTGTGAGCAGTGCCTTGCTGTTTATTTTTTATTCAGTACCTCCTAACAAACTAGCTAAACAAACTAGAGAATTAGCTTGAATTCAAATGATTCAGGAAGAGTGTACTACCTACTTAAGTGGACAAATATGCAAAAGTAGACTGTCACAAGTGTCATCCCAAGACCTTTTCAAGCTGGAAAACCTGGATCTGTATGTTTCAAGTGTCACAAGAGAGGTGATCTAGAATCAGGTGTTTCCTGTCTTATTCATTCTTGATTGAAAAGGCAAAACTGATTCTAAATCAGTTGGGGGGGAGACCTCAATATACTTTAAAATGACAAAAAAACAAAACTGTAGAAATGATAATGGACCTACATTCACACAGTTTCTAGACTGTCCAGCTCGCTAATAATCACTGAAATGAAAGGTAGACAGAGAGGGAGCATTTACATTTCCTAAATGATGGATACAGGGCCATTTCTTTGCTAATTTTGCCAGCAAGGAAATATATCACATTTTCAATGTGGCCCTCCGTACCTCGTTAAAGACCGAATGCGGCAAGGACCTTTAGCAGGGGGACCTTAGCAGAGTGGTTAAGTATAAAGTACACTTGTTGAATGTCCTTTCTCCTTGACTAGGAATATTTTCAACACTAAGAGGAAGGACTTATTTTAGCTCATAACAGGCTGACATGAGTAGAAGTGACTAAAAGAGATGTTCTGAAATTCATTAGTGCTCTACAGCTTTATGATAGTGAGATTATAGTTTCACCTTTGATGGATATGTGCCAATGGCCATCAGAATGTGTAGAAGAATGCATCTGGTAATGACAAACCAGGAGTCTGCATGTACTGTGATAGGTTTATACTCTCTCGAAATTGCCGATCAGATTTTCCATTTTGGGTGTTTCCATTTCTGTCCTGTTGTGTGTGACTTCTGGTCTGTTTGAATTCGCTACTCTTCTATGGTGTTTCCACTTTGTCCTACACTTTAAACATTAATGTGGTTTAATGTTTTGTAAATCTGTGTCACCTTTCCATAAATGAGAAATGTTTTGTAAATAAATGTTAAGAGATTGTCCAATGTAACTCTTCTCATTGATAAAAATCATTGGTTTCCACAAACCTGAGTCTGTTTGTGCTATACAATGCCAACTCCCTCCTTGTCATGCCAAACTTAGACAAGGACTGCAATGGAGTAGGCAAGAGCACAAACAGATCTGGGACCAGGCTTTATGTTCCCTGTTCTTGTAGTAACAATCTGTTACCACCAGAGGCCACTTAAGAGCTGACGGACTCATCCCCAAAAGGTACCATCGCTCCTCTCCTCTACCCCATGCTTGATGGGCTGAGTCCCAATTCTCCACCCTTTTCCAGAAGTGTGCACTTGAAAAATATCTGACATGGATTTAACAAAGATGGAAACTCCCTCCAGCATATGCTTATGCCAATCCTATGCTTATAAATCCATAATGGGGAGTGTGCAAGTACACACTTCTGAATACGCGTGGAGAATTGGTAAGCAAACATGGTCCATTAGTAGCGCAGGGTAATGGAACAACTACACAGGATGTTTTATGCATCCCTCTACGGGGCTCAACAACAAAATATTAAAACTGACAGACAGCTTCTGACTCTGAGACAGCACACCTCTCAAGCAGTGGGTTAGAAACATTCCAATTCATTCTTGGACAGCTAGTGCTGGAACCCATCAAACTGTGTTGTATTGATGATATATGTTGTTACATAAAGTAAGAGGCTGAGGCTGTAAGGACATTAATTCTCCCTCCCAAACAAATGGAAAACTATTATTGCACCTAATATAAGAGAAATACTGATAAACTCGGAAACAGAGCTGTAGTGGTAAAAACTGGCAGTTGCTTGATGATTTATTATAATTTAACTAGGCAAGTCAGTTAAGAACAAATTCTTATTTACAATGACGGTCTACCAAAAGGCCTCCTGCGGGGACGGCGCTGGGATTAAAAATAAAATACAAATATAGGACAAAACACACATCACGACAAGAGAGACAACAATACATAAAGAGACCTAAGACGACAACATAGCAAGGCAGCAACACATGACAACACAGCATGGTAGCAACACAACATGACAACATGGTAGCAACACAACATAGCAGCAGCACAAAACAGGGTACAAACATTATTGAGCAAAGACAGAGGGCAAGAAGGTAGAGACAACAATACATCACGCGAATCAGCCACAACTGTCAGTAGGAGTGTAGATGAGTCTTTGAATGAAGAGATGAAGATAAAACTGTCCAGTTTAGGTAGGTTATAATTAAATGTAAGATAGTTCTATTGCTATAGAAACCAAACACTGCAGCATTCACTGGGGAAGATAATTTTCACGTTAATGAAAAACATTGGTAGACCAGGAGTGAGATTTTGCCTGTCTGTTCGATAATTGAATGAAAAATATTGTTATATTGATAAATACATACAGTGGGGCAAAAAAGTATTTAGTCAGCCACCAATTGTGCAAGTTCTCCCACTAAAAAAGATGAGAAAGGCCTGTAATTTCCATCATAGGTACACTTCAACTATGACAGACAAAATGAGAAAACAAAATCCAGAAAATCAAATTGTAGGATTTTTTATGAATTTATTTTCAAATGATGGTGGAAAATAACTATTTGGTCAATAACAAAAGTTTATCTCAATACTTTATTATATACCCTTTGTTGGCAATGACAGAGGTCAAACATTTTCTGTAAGTCTTCAAGGTTTTCACACACTGTTGCTGGTATTTTGGCCCATTGTTTTGAGGCTGTTGCTGGGCAACACGGACTTTCAACTCCCTCCAAAGATTTTCTATGGGGTTGAGATCTGGAGACTGGCTAGGCCACTCCAGGACCTTGAAATGCTTCTTACGAAGCCACTCCTTCGTTGCCCGGGCGGTGTGTTTGGGATCATTGTCACGCTGAAAGACCCAGCCACGTTTCATCTTCAATGCCCTTGCTGATGGTAGGCTTTGTTACTTTGGTCCCAGCTCTCTGCAGGTCATTCACTAGGTCCCCCGTGTGGTTCTGGGATTTTTGCTCACCGTTCTTGTGATCATTTTGACCCCACGGGGTGAGATCTTGTGTGGAGCCCCAGATCGAGGGAGATTGTCAGTGGTCTTGTATGTCTTCCATTTCCTAATAATTGCTCCCACAGTTGATTTCTTCAAACCAAGCTGCTTACCTATTGCAGATTCAGTCTTCCCAGCCTGGTGCAGGTCTACAATTTTGTTTCTTGTGTCCTTTGACAGCTCTTTGGTCTTGGCCATAGTAGAGTTTGTAGTGTGACTGTTTGAGGTTGTGGACAGGTGTCTTTTATACGGATAACAAGTTCAAACAGGTGCCATTAATACAGGTAACGAGTGGAGGACAGAGGAGTCTCTTAAAGAAGAAGTTACAGGTCTGTGAGAGCCAGAAATCTTGCTTGTTTGTAGGTGACCAAATACTTATTTTCCACCATAATTTGCAAATTAATTAAAAATCCTACAATGTGATTATCTGGATTTTTTTTTTCTCTCATTTTGTCTGTCATAGTTGAAGTGTACCTATGATGAAAATTACAGGCCTCTCTCATCTTTTTAAGTGGGAGAACTTGCACAATTGGTGGCTGACTAAATACCTTTTTGCCCTACTGTATCTACCAGCACTTTATATACATTTAATAATACTGAAGCTGTTTTTATTGAACACACTCAACAATGGTGTGTAGATACTTTGTAGAAAATACATGTATGCAATTCTTATATAAACATAATGGAGCAGACATACAAAAACACCCAGAGTTTTAGGTACAAAATAAACAATACAAAATCAGACATACAGAACAAGGACAGGTAAATAGAAAGAAGGCAGATGTCATCGCTCATATCCATCCCGCCATCAACCCCCCCCCCAAATCCTTTCTAAGTGTAGAGTGTTTGCCAAATCGCTGAGCCATAACTTCCTTCCGTTTCAAAACTTACACTTACAGGATGATCAGAAGTGGGTCTGGGTCAATTGAAGTCTTCAGAAGATCCTAAAAATTCCACACCAATAACCATAACCATAACCAACCAAGTTAGAGCATAAGGCAAAGCATTGGAGTAGTGTATCCTGCACAGCATGACATTTATCATATGTAAACAGACATTATGTTAACAGTTTTAGAAACATCAGAGTGTTTTTATCCAATGCTACCAATCATATGCATATCCTAGCTTCTGGGCCTCAGTAACAGGCAGTTTACTTTGGGCACGTCATTCATCCGAACTTCCGAACACTCCTCCCGAGCCTTAAGAGGCTTATAGATAGGACCACTCAACTTGGTCAAAGGCCTTTTCGTTGTCAAGGGATAGTGTAACAGGAAAGTTCACTTTGGGTAACCTCTGAAAAAACAATGTTAAAGAGGTGCCTTAGATTGAAGAATGAGTTTCTGTTAGGGATAAAGCCGGTCTGGTCTGAATGGACCAATTTGCCCACCATTTTGCCTGTTTTCCAGAGTTTTTGCTCAAATCTTTTGGTCTGTATTAAGGAGAGCTATTGGTCTGTATGACCCTACCTCTTCCGGATCTTTACCCTTCTTATGTATAACTGTAATTAACCCCTAATCCAAAGTACGTTGGGAGAGCTCCATCCTCATTGGCCTGAACCAACAGTTTGTGCAGGTAGGGAGAGAGAATGTTGCTGAGTGTTTTTTAGAATTCACCAGGGAATTCATCAGGCCCAGTGTCTTGCCACTCTTTAGAGATTCAATTGAGATATTTCGTTATTCAGGAAGTTAGAATCTTCCTGGCTCAGGGCAGGGGGATTACAGTCCTCCAAAACGTTTTGCATAATTAAGGGGTTAGGATCTGCTTTAGATGTATAGAGTCTCGTAAAACTGATGTCTTTGAGGGAAGAGAGTATTTCCCCAGTCGCAGATTTAACTTTGTGAATCATTCGGTCACTCAGTTTGTCGAAGTTGTCTGGCAAGTAATTTGTGCGGTTTATCACCAAACTCAAAATATTTTTGCTTGGTATAGAGAAAAGATTTAGCAATTTTAGTTGAGAGAATCTGATTATATTCCAATTTAAAGTGGTTATTTTTTAATGTTTGATTTATGTCTGTGTTGTCATTGATATCAAAGAAAAATGTAATTTGGTCTTGTTCACAGAATGTTGGTTCTGTGAGGAGCTGAGGATTCAACTTCCAGACCCTCTCGGGCAGAGCTTCGGTGGCGTACCCAAGCGCTGAGAGAGCACAGCTCCTATCCCAGCCTCGGACAAGTCCACCTCCACTATGAACTTCAATGAGGGATCCGATGGGCCAGCACGGGAGCCGAGGTAAACAGAGCCCTGAGGTGACTGAAAGCCCTGTCCGCCTCAGCTGTCCACTGCAAGCGCACCTGACCCCCTGCAGCAGTGAAGTAATGGGAGCCGCTACCTGACCAAAACCCCGGATAAACCTCCGTGCCAAGTAGTTGGCAAACCCTAAGAATCACTGCACCTCCTTTACCGTGGTAGGAGTCGGCCAATTACGCACGGCTGCAATGTGGTCACTCTCCATCTCCACCCCTGACGTGGAAATGCGATATCCTAGGAAGGAGACAGACTGTTGGAAGAACAGGCATTTCTCAGCCTTGACGTACAGGTCATGCTCCAACAGGTGACCAAGCACTCTGCGCACCAGGGACACGTGCTCGGTGCGTGTAGCGGAGTATATCAAAATGTCATCACCACTACACCTTGCCCGTGCAGGTCCCTGAAAATCTCATCTCCAAATGCTTGGAAGACTGATGGCGCATTCATCAACCTGTATGGCATGACGAGGTACTCATAGTGCCCAGAGGTGGTACTGAAAGCCGTCTTCCACTCATCTCCCTCTCGGATACGCACCAGGTTGTAAGTGCTCCTGAGATCTAGTTTGGAGAAGAAGCGCCCCGTGCATTGACTCGATGGCTGTGGCTATGAGTGGTAGCGGGTAACTATACCTCACCGTGATCTGATTTAGACCCCGGTAGTCAATGCACAGACGGTATTCAATGCACAGACGCAGATCTCCCTCCTTCTTATTCACAAAAAAGAAACTCGAGAAGGCAGGTGAAGTGGAGGACCTAATGTACCCCTGATGCAGGGATTCGAGACATATGTTTCCATAGCCTCCGTCTATGCCTGTGAGAGGGGATACACGTGACTCCTGGGAAGTGCAGCGGCAACCAGGAGATCTATCGCACAATCGCCCCGTCGATGAGGTGGTAATTGAGTCACCTTCTTTTTAGAGAAGGCGAGAGCCAAATCGGCATATTCATGGGGAATGTGCACGGTGGAGACCTGGTCTGGACTCTCCATCATAGGAGCACCAACGGAAACCCCTAAACACCTACCTGAGCACTCTTGCGACCACCCCGTGAGGGCCCTCTGTGGCCAAGAAACAGTGGGGTTCATGACAAGCTAACCAGGGTAGGCCCAGCACCACGGGAAACGCAGGAGAGTCAATGAGGACGAGACTAATTCTCTCCGTATGACCCCCCTGCGTCACCATGTCCAAAGGAGCGGTGACCTCCCTAATCAACTCTGACCCTAATGGTCGACTATCTAAGGCGTGAACGGGGAAGGGCACATCCACGGGAACAATGGGGATCACTAAACTATGGGCTAACGCTTTATCAATGAAATTCCCAGCCGCGCCTGAATCGACGATCGCTTTATGCTGTGAATGCGGGGAAAACTCAGGAAAAGTTACAGACATAAACGTATGTGCAACAGAGGACTCTGGGTGAGGATGGTGCCAGCTCACCTGGGGTTACGCCAGGGCGCCCTGCCCGCTGCCTCGATTCCCAGAGGAACTGATAAGAGAATGTTCTCCAGGTACATAATTTAATTATATTGCTCAGTCTGCAAACCAGAATTTGTAAGATCCTGGTCGAATGAAACAGACGGAGGCCCAGCTAAAAATAGTCAAAAACGTTTATTCACGGGAACTTTCTAAAGTCAAGAATACACAACAATTAATTTTATACTGACTTCTCACGCCCACACATTCACACAACCATACACACACACATACACACAAACAGACGCACACAGTGTCCTGCTACGCACACACTGTCTCACTACCCAGCCGACAGAGATTAGTGACCTTGTCCTTGAGACATACTCCCCGTTCACTCCCAAATCTCTAGTCAGGTCGGCACCAAGCTCAGACAGTCTGTGTTTAAAATACCATAAAGACATATTGTTCTACCCTAATTCTGACTAGGACGACACATTTATTGATTATGATTTTATACATTCCAATCAATTCCATACAATTATATGTTTCAGGGTGGAATATTCTAATCTTTAAATGAACAGATAATTCTCAACTAACAGGAACCCACCCGGCACCAACCGGCAGTGTGACCTCTGCGGCCACAGATAGTGCACGAGCGGGAACCCCTTCCGGTCTCCCTGTGCACCGCCCCTCCCAGCTCCATGGGTATTGGAGAGGGGGTGCGGGAGGATGGAAGCACCAGACCCCGATCTGAACGTCCGCGAGTGGCCAGCAGGTTGTCCAGCCGGATGGACAGGTCCACCAACTGGTCAAACGAGAGGGTGGTTTCTCTGCAGGCCAGCTCCCGACGGACATCCTCGTGTAGACTGCAGCGGTAATCATCGATCAGGGCCCTGTTCTTCCATCCCGCGCCGGCAGCCAGGGTGAACTCCTGGGCTCTCCTCGTCTCCCGCCGCTCTACCCTCGGGTGGGTGGTCGAAGACTGCCCGTAAACGGCGGGTGAACTCCTCAAACTGGTCCAACGCCGCATCTCCCTCTCTCCATACAGCAGTGTCCCACTCCAGGTTTTCCCGGTGAGGCACGAGACGAGGGCGGACACCCTCTCATGATCCGATGGAGCAAGGTGGACCGTGGCCAGATAGAGGTTTAATTGAAGGAGGAAACCCTGGCAGTTGGCAGCACTCCTGTCGTACTCCTGTGGCAAGGAGAGACAGATCCCACTGGGTTCAGGCAGGAAAGGGGCGCTCAGCGGAGACCCCGATTGTGCTGGTGGAGGCGCTGGAAGAACTCCCTGTCTCTCCTGTCTCTCCTTTGTCTGGACAACGCGGTCAGGTGCATTAAAATGCAAATTAATTACTTAAAAATCAAACAACGTGATTTTCTGGATTTTGGGATTTTTTAATAGATTCCGTCTCTCATAGTTTTGGCAAGTCGGTTAGGACATCTACTTTGTGCATGACACAAGTCATTTTTCCAACAATTGTTTACAGACAGATTATTTCACTTATAATTCAATGTATCACAATTCCAATGGGTCAGAAGTTTACATACATTCAATTGACTGTGCCTTTAAACAGATTGGAAAATTCCAGAAAATGATGGCCTGGGGGCACACTTTCAAGTAGACTTAAATTGAACATGGCAAATAGGAGTGGCAATATCGTCCTCTCTTATCCTCAGTAATTTTCCTTCCAAGTTGTCAGACCCTGGTGGCTTGTCATTGTTGGTGGACCAAAAAAAAATTCACCTCTTCCACACTAACTTTACAGAATTCAAATACGACAATGCTTTTCTTTCATAATTTGGTCAGATATACTTGGATGTGTAGTGTCAGCGTTTGTTGCTGGCAAGTCATTCCTAAATTTGCCAATGAAAAAATCATTAAAGTAGTTGGCAATATCAGTGGGTTTTGTAATGAATGAGCCATCTGATTCAATGAATGATGGAGGTTTTGCCAACACCCTTTATTGCCGACATGGAGCCCCGCCGATCCATCACTACTGGTCTGCCGACGTAATCGTCCGATGTGGTTTCAACAGGCTTTTCTGATGCGATGTCACCGAAGAGTCCCGGCTAGCTTTCTGAACGTCGTGCCTCCCGCTTGCCTAGCATAGTAGCGACTACCGAATGGCCCCCAGGCTCACCTATTGCTGCTCATTGGACCCTATGATCACTCGGCTACTAATGCCTTTTTCTAATGTCAATATGCCTTGTCTCCTGCTGTTTCGGTTAGTTATTGTTTTATTTCAATGTAGCGCCCCTGGTCCAGTTTAACATGCCTTAGATAGCTCTTTTGTCACATACCCCACACATGGGGAGGCCTCACCTGGCTTAGCAGGTGTCTCCAGAGATACAAGCTCTCATTTACCCCCACTGTACTCACATCCTAACATACCCTAGTCTGTACATTATGCACTGAATCTATTCTACCACGCCCAGAAATCTGCCCCTTTTATTCCCTGTTCCCAACACACTAGACGACCAGTTCTTCTAGCCTTTAGCCGTACCCTTATCATACTCCTCCTCTGTTCCTCTGGTGATTTTAAGGTTAACCCAGGTCCTGTAGTCCCCAGCATCACACCTATTCTCCAGGCACTATCATTTGTTGACTTCTGTAACCATAACAGCCTTGTCTCATTGCATGTTAACATCAGAAGCCTCCTCCCTAAATGTGTTTTATTCACTGCTTTAGCACACTCCGCCAACCCTGATGTCCTAGCCATGTCTGAATCCTGGCTTAGGAAGTCCACCAAAGATTCTGAAATTTCCATCCCCAACTACAACATTTTCCGTCAAGATAGAACTGCCAAAGGGGGCAGAGTTGCAATCTACTGCAGAGATAGCCTGCAGAGTTCTGTAATACTATCCAGGTCTGTGCCCAAAGAGCTCAAGCTTCTACTTTTAAAAATCCAACCTTTCCAGAAATAAATCTCTCACTGTTGACACTTGTTATAGACCCCCCTCAGCCCCCAGCTGTGCCCTGGACACAATTTGTGAATTGATTGCCCTATCTATCTTCAGAGTGACCGAAACTGGGATATGTTTAGCACCCGTCCTACAATCTAAACTAGATGCCCTCAATCTCACACAAATGATCAAGGAACCTACCAGGTACAACCCTAAATCTGTAAACACGGGCACCTCACTGACCAACTTGCCCTCTAAATACACCTCTAATATCTTCAACCAGGATCTCAGCGATAACTGCCTCATTGCCTGCATCCGTAATGGCCCCGCGTTCAAACGACCACCCCTCATCACTGTCAAATGCTCCCTAAAACCTTTATATGAGCAGGCCTTTCTTATCGACCTGGCCCAGGTATCCTGGAAGGATATTGGCCTCATCCCGTCAGTAGAGGCATGCCCCGTTCAAAAAGTAATGAACTAAGAACAGATGAGCCCTTGGTTCACTCAAGACCTGACTGCCCTTGACCAGCACAAAAACATCCTGTGGTGTTCTGCATTAGCATCGAATAGCCCCCGCGATATTTTCAGGGAAGTCAGGAACAGACAGTTAGGAAAGCTAAGGCTAGCTTTTTCAAACAGAAATATTCATCCTGTAGCACTAATTCCAAAAGTTTTGGGCCACCGTAAAGTCCATGGAGAATAAGAGCACCCCCTCCCAGCTGCCCACTGCACTGAGGCTAGGAAATAATATCACCATCGATAAATCGACAATAATCGAGAATTGCAAGAATAATTTGTCTACGGCTGGCCATACTTTCCCCCTGGCTACCCCTACCCCGGCCAACAGCTCTTCATCCCCCGAAGCAACTTGCCCAAGCTCCGACTGCTTCTCCTTCACACAAATCTAGATAGCTGATGTTCTGAAAGAGCTGCAAAATGTGGATCCCTACAAATCAGCTGGGCTAGACAATCTGGACCAATCTGGACTAGCCTGTTCAACCTCCCTTTCATATCGTCTGAGATTCCTAAAGATTGGAAAGCTGCTGCGGTCATCCCCCTCTTCAAAGGGGGAGACACTCTAGACCCAAACTGTTACAGACCTATATCCATCCTGCACTGCCTTTCTAAAGTCTTCGAAAGCCAAGTTAACAAACAGATCACCACCATTTTGAATCCCACTTTACCTTCTCCACTATGCAATCTGGTTTCCAACTGGTCATGGGTGCAACTGTCACGCTCAAGGTCCTAAACAATATCATAACCACCATAGGTAAAAGACAGTACTGTGCAGACGTTTTCATCGACCTGACCAAGGCTTTTGACTCTGTCTATCACCACATTGTTATCGGCAGACTCAAGAGCCTTGGTTTCTCAAATGACTGCCTCGCCTGGTTTACCAACTACCTCTCAGATAGAGTTCAGTGTGTCAATTCGAAGGGCCTGTTGTCCAGACCTCTGGCAGTCCCTATGGGGTGCCACAGGGTTCAATTCTCAGGCCGACTCTTTTCTCTGAATATATCAATGATGTCGGTCTTGGGGCTGGCGATTCTCTGATCCACCTCTACGCAGACGACACCATTCTGTATACACCTGGCCCTTCCTTGGACATTGTGTTAACAAACCTCCAAAAGAGCTTCAATGCCATACAACTCTCCTTCCGTGGCCCCCATCTGCTCTTAAATGCTAGTATGCATGCTCTTTAACCGATTTATGCCCGCACCTGCCCGCCCTCCGCCTAGCATCACTACTCTGGACGGTTCTGACTTAGAATATATGGACAACTACAAAGATCCTAGGTATCTGCTTAGACTGTAAACACTCCTCCCAGACTCACATTAAGCATTCACTCATGCTGCCAAACATACCCTTGTAAAACTGATTATCCAACCAATCCATTCACTTTGGCAATGTCATTTACAAAATAGCCTCCCAACACTCAGCAAATTGGATGTACTCTATCACAGTGCCCTCCGTTTTGTCACCAAAACCCCATATACTACCTACCGCTGCGACTTGTATGCTCTCGTTGGCTGGCCCTCGCTACATATTTGTTGCCAAACCCACTGGATCCAGGTCATCTATAAGTCTTTGCTAGGTAAAGCCCCGCCTTATCGCAGCTCACTGGTCACCATAGCAACACCCACCCATAGCACACGCTCCAGCAGGTATATTTCACTGGTCATCCCCAAAGCCAACACCTGCTTTGGCCGCCTTTCCTTCTAGTTCTCTGCTGCCAATGACTGGAATGAATTGCAATAATCACTGAAGCTGGAGACTTATATCTCCCTCTCTAACTTTAAGCATCAGCTGTCAGAACAGCTTACCGATCACTGTACCTGTACACAACCAATCTGTAAACAGCACACCCAACTACCTCATCTCTATATTGTTATTTATCCTCTTGCACCCCAGTATCTCTACTTGTACATCACCATCTGCACATCTATCACTCCGACGTTAATGCAAAATTGTAATTATTTTGCCACTATGGCCTATTTATTGCCTTACTTCCCTAACCTTACTACATTTGCACACACTGTACATAGATTTTTCTATTGTGTTATTGACTGTACGTTTGTTTATCCCATGTGTAACTCTGTGTTGTTGTTTTTGTCGCACTGCTTTGCTTTTTCTTGGCCAGGTCGCGGTTGTAAATGAGATCTTATTCCTGGTGAAATAAAAAATATAAATAAACGTGACTTGTTGTTAAGCACATTTTGACTCCTGAATTCATTTAGGCTTGCAATAACAAAGGGGCTGAATACTTGACACAGGACATTTCTGCTTTTCATGGTTAATTCATTCGTAAAACATTTAGAAAAACACAATTCCACGATGACATTATGGGGTATTGTGTGTACTTCAGTCACAAAATACCTACATTAAATCCATTTTAAATTCAGGCTGTAACACACCAAAATGTGTGGTAGGTGTATGGTAGGTGTCACACTGACCATTATTTGCGTTGTTTGTTTCTATGTTTTCTTTGGTCCGGATGTGCTATGAGTGGGCATTCTATGTTGCATGTCTAGTTAGTCTGTTTCTTTTGTGTTTTGGCCTGATATGGTTCTCAAACAGTGGCAGGTGTTTGTCGTTGTCTCTGATTGGGAACCATATTTAGGTAGCCTGTTTTGTATTGTGGTTTGTGGGTTATTGTCTATGTTATGTTGCATGTTAGCACAGTGTTTTCGATAGCAGTCACGTTCGTCTTGTTAGTTTGTTTTAGTGTATTTCGTGTTTTTTCCATCTTTCATTAAATCATGCATTCACACCACGCTGCGCTTTGGTCTCCTCAATACGGCGATCGTGACAGTAGGAGGAGGTGGTGGTGAATATAATCTATTCGTTATATTCCTGTTACCGAGGCTACATTGTGAAGTGTTCAAAGAAATAAATGAGATATAAACACAACTTTTCGGGGGCCTTGGCAACTAAAACTGACCACCTGAGGATACTGTACAGTTTTGAGAGCAAAATATAAAATTCAACATTGACAGAAGTCATGGCCATATAACCATATCAATATGGATATTGGCATCATAAAGAAACAGTCTCTAGGTGTTTTGCAATATAATCGGATATTAGGTAATGGTCAGGGTGGTCCATTAAAATGGCTGGTCCTTTAGAACATAGTGTGTTCTAAGTTCTCCTGGGTCAGAACACAAACACTAACTATTTGTTTTCAGACACTAGGTTTAGCCTCCAGCTGCAGAGGAAGGAAAATGTGTATCTTCTCGCTTTGACTTTATTTGTCAGCTTTTGGCTCAAACTATTTGAGATAAAATGGGCATTAGTACTTTTTCCCAAAAAAGCGCACATTTGTTATTTTTCCCTATAGAATTCTGGCAGGCTTTTGTTCTAGCCCTGCACTAGCACACCAGATTGAACAAACCAACTAATATAACAAACCCTTATTTTAAGATTGGGGTTAAATACACACACAACCCACTTTTTTTTCCACTGACACAATAGTTTACCAAAGGGCCACTCATCAGAAAGTGTTTTTTACTGAGTGTGTCATGTTGTGCTGCTGAATGATGTACAGTACCAGTCAAACGTTTGGAATTAACTACTCATTCAAGGGTCTACATTGTAAGAATAATATCAAAACTATGAAATAACATATGGAATCATGTTGTAATGAAAGAAGTGTTAAACAAATCAGCTTCACCTGGAATGTTTTTCCAACAGTCTTGAAGGAGTTCCCACATATGCTGAGCACTTGTTTGCTGCTTTTCCTTTACTCTGCAGTCCACCTCATCCCAATTGGTTTGAGGTCGAGGGATTGTGGAGAATAGATCATCTGATGCAGAACTCTCCTTCTCGGTCAAATAGCCCCTACACAGCCTAGAGATGTGCTGGGTCATTTTCATGTTGAAAGAAAAATGGATAGTCCCACTGAACCCAAACCAGATGGGATGGAGTATCACTGTAGAATGCTGTGGTAGCCATGCTGGTTAAGTGTGCCTTGAATTCTAAATACATAAATTCTAAATAAATGGCTGACAGTGTCACCAGCAAAGCACCCCCACACCATCACACCTCCTCCTCCATGTTTCATGGTGGGAACCACATGCGGAGATCATCCGTTCACCTGCTCTGTGTTTCACAAAGACATGGTGGTTAGAAACAAAAATCTCAAATTTGGACTCCTCAGAACAAAGGACAGATTTCCACAGGTCTAATGAACATTACTCATGTTTCTTTGCCCAAGCAGGTCTCTTCTTATTATTGGTGTCCTTTAGTAGTGGTTTCTTTGCAGCAATTTGACCACAAAGGCCTGATTCACGCAGTCTCCTCTGAACATTTGATGTTGAAATGTGTCTGTTACTTGATCTCTTTGAGGCATTTATTTGGGATGCAATTTCTGAGGCTGGTAACTCCAATTAATTTATCCTCTGCAGCAGAAGTAACTCTGGGTCTTCCTTTCCTGTGGCGGTCCTCATGAGAGCCAGTTTCCTTGTTACTCTCAGTGGTTTTTGCCGCTCCACTTGAAGAAACTTTCAAAGTTCTTGACATTTTCCGAATTGACTGACCTTAATGATGGACTGTTGTTTGTCTATGCTTATATGAGGTGTTCTTGCCATAATATGGACTTCGTCTTTCACCAAATAGTGCTATCTTCTGTTTACCACATCTAGCTTGTCAGAACACAACTGGTTGGCTCAAACACATTAAGAAATTCCACAAATAAACTTTTAATAAGTTAGCCCTAAATATTTCAAAAACTAAAAGCATTGTATTTGGGGCAAAACATTCACTAAACCCTAAACCTCAACTAAATCTTGTAATAAATAATGTGGAAATTGAGCAAGTTGAGACGACTAAACTGCTTGGAGTAACCCTAGATTGTAAACTGTCATGGTCAAGACATATTGATCAAATCAAATCTTATTTGTCACATTCGCCGAATACAACAGTGAAATGCTTACCTACAAGCCCTTAACCAACAAACCTAAAACCTAAAAATACCTAAAAAAATACCTAAAACCTAAAAATACCTAAAAAAAGTAAGCGATAAGAATAACAAATAATTAAAAAGCAGCAGTAAATAACAATAACGGGGCTATATACAGGAGGTACCGGTACAGAGTAAATGTGTCAATGTGCAGGGGCACCAGTGTCGAGGTAATTGACGTAATTATGTACATGTAGGTAGAGTTATTAAAGTGGCTATGCATAGATAATAACAGAGAGCAGCAGCAGCAGCGTGGGGTGTGCGTGTGCGGGGGGCAATGCAAATAGTCTGGGTAGCCATTTGATTAGCTGTTCAGGAGTCTTATGGCTTGGAGGTAGAAGCTGTTTAGAAGCCTCTTGGACCTAGACTTGGCGCTCCGGTACCGCTTGCCATGCGGTAGCAGAGAGAACGGTCTATGACTAGGGTGGCTGGAGTCTTTGACAATTTTTAGGGCCTTCCTCTGACACAACCTGGTACAGAGGTCCTGGATGGCAGGAAGCTTGGCCACGGTGATGTACTGGGCCATACGCACTGCCCTCTGTAGTGCCTTACGGTCAGAAGCCGAGCAGTTGCCATACCAGGCAGTGATGCAACCCGTCAGGATGCTCTCGATGGCGCAGCTGTAAAACCTTTTGAGGATCTGAGGAACCATGCCAAATCTTGTCATTCTCCTGAGGGGGAATAGGTTGTGTCGTGCCCTCTTCACGACTATCTTGGTGTGCGTGAACCATGCCAGTTTGTTGGTGATGTGGACGCCAGGGAACTTGAAGCTCTCAACCTGCTTCACTACAGCCCTGTCAATGAGAATGGGGGCGTGCTCGGTCTTCCTTTTCCTGTAGTCCACAATCATCTCCTTTGTCAAACCGACCCGATGTGTGTTCCTATCACGTCGTGGACAAGAGACCAACTGAATAGCAACCTTTCCCTGAGAAGTGGCTGGGCTATGATGCTCCAGTACAGACTAGAAGGCAACTTCTCTTTCTGTTGTCCACAATCATCTCCTTTGTCTTGATCACGTTGAGGGAGAGGTTGTTGTCCTTACACCACACAGTCAGGTCTCTGACCTCCTCCCTATAGGCTGTCTCATTGTTGTCGGTGATCAGGTCTACCACTTTTGTGTCCTCGGAAAACTTAATGATGGTGTTGGAGTTGTGCCTGGCCATGCAGTCATGAGTGAACAGGGAGTACAGGAGGGGACTGAGCACGCACCCCTGAGGGGCCCCGTGTTGAGGATCAGCATGGCGGATATGTTGTTACCAACCCTTACCACCTGGGGGCGGCCGGTCAGGAAGTCCAAGATCCAGTTGCAGAGTGAGGTGTTTAGTCCCAGGGTCCTTAGCTTAGTGATGAGCTTTGAGGGCACTAAAAGGTGTTGAACGCTGAGCTGTAGTCAATGAATAGTATTCTCACATAGGTGTTCCTTTTGCCCAGTTGGGAAAGGGCAGTGTGGAGTGCAATAGAGATTGCATCATCTCTAGATCTGTTTGTGTGGTATGCAAATTAGGGTGGGTATACGGTTTCTGGGATAATAGTGTTGATGTGGTTCATTACCAGCCTTTCAAAGCATTTCATGACTACAGACGTGAGTGCTAAGTGTTGGTAGTCATTCAGGCAGGTTACCTTAGTGTTCGTGGGCACAGGGGACTATGGTGGTCTGCTTGAAACATGTTGGTATTACAGACTCAGACAGGGAGAGGGTGAAAAGTTGGTCAGCGCATGCTCGGAGTACACGTCCTGGTAATCCATCTGGCCCAGCGGCCTTGTGAATGTTCACCTGTTTAAAGGACTTACTCACATTGGCTGCGGAGAGCGTGATCACACAGTCATCTGGAACAGCTGATGCTCTCATGCATGTTTCAGTGTTACTTCCCTTGAAGCGAGCATTGAAGTTATTTAGCTTGTCTGGTAGGCTCGTGTCACTGGGCAGCTCTCAGCTGTGCTTCCCTTTGTAGTCTGTAAAATTTTGCAAGCCCTGCCACATCCAATGAGCGTTGGAGCCGGTTTAATACGATTCGATCTTAGTCCTGTATTAACGCTTTGCCTATTTGATGGCTCATAGGAGAGAATAACGGTATTTATTATAAGCTTCCAGGTTAGAGTCCCGCTCCTTGATAGCGGCAGGTCTACCCTTTAGCTCAGTGTGAATGTTGCCTGTAATCCATGACTTCTGGTTGGGGTATGTATGTACAGTCACTGTGGGGACTACATCCTCGATGCAGTTATTGATAAAGCCAGTGACTGATGTGGTGTATTCCTCAATGTCATCGGAAGAATCCCAGAACATGTTCCAGTCTGTAGTTTAGCATCTGCTTCATCTGACCACTTTATTATAGACCGAGTCACTGGTGCTTCCTGCTTTAATTTTTGCTTCTAAGCAGGAATCAGGAGGATAGAGTTATGTTCAGATTTTCCAAATAAAGGGCGAGGGAGAGCTTTGTATGCGTCTCTGTGTGTGGAGTAAAGGTGGCCTATAATTTTTTCCCCTCTGGTTGCACATTTAACATGCTGCTAGAAATGAGGTAAAACTGATTTTCCCTGCATTAAAGTCCCCGGCCACGCCGCCTCCGGATGAACGTTTTCCTGTTTGTTTATGTCAGAATACAGCACATTGAGTGTGGTTTTAGTGCCAGCCTAGGTCTGTGGTGGTATGTAAATCAAATCAAATATATTTATATAGCCCTTCTTACATCAGCTGATATCTCAAAGTGCTGTACAGAAACCCAGCCTAAAACCACAAACAGCAAGCAATACAGGTGTAGACGCATGGTGGCTAGGAAAAACTCCCTAGAAAGGGCAAAACCTAGGAAGAAACATAGAGAGGAACCAGGCTATGATGGGTGGCCAGTCCTCTTCTGTCTGTGCCGGGTGGAGATTATACCAGAACTTGGCCAAGATGTTCAAATGTTCATAAATGACCAACCTGGTCAAATAATAATTATCACAGTAGTTGTCGAGGGTGCAACAGGTCAGCACCTCAGGGGTAAATGTCAGTTGGCTTTTCATAGCCGATCATTAAGAGTATCTCTACCGCTCCTGCTGTCTCTAGAGGGTTGATAACAGCAGGTCTGGGACAGGTATCACGTCCGGTGAACAGGTCAGGGTTCCATAGCCGCAGGCAGAACAGTTGAAACTGGAGCAGCAGCACGGCCAGGTGGACTGGGGACAGCAAGGAGTCATCATGCCAGGTAGTCCTGAGGCATGGTCCTAGGGCTCAGGTCCTCCGAGAGAGAGAAAGAAAGAGAGAAAGAGAGAATTAGAGAGAGCATACTTAAATTCACACAGGACACCGGATAAGACAGAAGTTCTCCAGATATAACAAACTGACCCTATCCCCCCGACACAAACTACTGCAGCATAAATACTGGAGGCTGAGACAGGAGGGGTCAGGAGACACTGTGGCCCCATCCGATGATACCCCCGGACTGGGCCAAACTGGCAGGATATAACCCCACCCACTTTGCCAAAGCACAGCCACCACACCACTAGAAGGATATCTTCAACCACCAACTTACCATCCTGAGACAAGGCCGAGTATAGCCCACAAAGATCTCCGCCACGGCACAACCCAAGGGGGGCGCCAACCCAGACAGGAAGATTACGTCAGTGACTCAACCCACTCAAGTGACGCACCCTTCTTAGGGACGGCATGAAAGAGCACCAGTAAGCCAGTGACTCAGCCCCTGTAAAAGGGCTGGAGGCAGAGAATCCCAGTGGAGAGAGGGGAACCGGCCAGGCAGAGACAGCAAGGGTGGTTCGTTGCTCCAGAGCCTTTCTGTTCACCTTCACACTCCTGGGCCAAACTACACTCAATCTGTGTGTCATCCGCATGTAGACAGATATGAAAAATACAGATGAAAACTCTCTAGATAGATAGTGTGATCTACAGCTTGTCATGAGATACTCTACCTCAGTTGAGCAAAACCTTGAGACTTCCTTAGATATCGTGCACCAGCCATTGCTTACAAATATGCATAGGCTCCCACCTCGTATCTTACCGGAGGCTGCTGTTCTGTCCTGCCGATAACCCACCAGCTGCATGTACTTAATGTTGTCGTTTAGCCACAACTCGGTGAAACACAAGATATTACTGTTTTTAATGTCCTGTTGTTATATGTGCTTTCAGTTTGTCCCAATTATTTTCAAGCGATTGAACGTTAACTAGCAGAATGGAAGGCAGATTAGCCACTCATCACCTGGTCCTCACAAGGCATCCTCATCTCTTTCCGCAAAACCTACATTTTATTTTCCACCGAATCACGGGAACAGGGCCTGTTCGGGTGTCTGTAGTATATCCCTCGCGCCCTACTCATTGAAGAAGAACTCCTCGTAAATTTTGAGGTGAGTAATCCCAGAACTGATGTTCAGAAGCTCTTTTCGGTCACAAGAGACGGTAGCAGCACCATTATGTACAAAACAAGTTACGAACGATGCAAAACAAACCCAACAAAATAGCATGGTTGGTAAAGAGCCGATACAGTAGTAGCTAAGATGGTGAGAAATCTGTCCATAATAAAGCAATGCTCTACCTTCTTAACAACACTATCAACAAGGCAGGTCCTACAGGCCCTAGTTTTGTCGCACCTTGACTATTGTTTAGTCGTGTGGTCAAATGCCACAAAAAAGGACTTTGTTAAATTGCAATTGTCTCAGAGCAGGGCAGCACGGCTGGCCCTTGGATGTACACAGAAAGCTAATATTAATCATATGCATGTCAATTCCTCCTGGCTCAAAGTGGAGGAGAGATTGACTTCAAATCAAAATCAAATCAAATCAAATTTTATTTGTCACATACACATGGTTAGCAGATGTTAATGCGAGTGTAGCGAAATGCTTGTGCTTCTAGTTCCGACAATGCAGTAATAACCAACAAGTAATCTAACTAACAATTCCAAAACTACTGTCTTATACACAGTGTAAGGGGATAAAGAATATGTACATAAGGATATATGAATGAGTGATGGTACAGAGCAGCATAGGCAAGATACAGTAGATGGTATCGAGTACAGTATATACATATGAGATGAGTATGTAAACAAAGTGGCATAGTTAAAGTGGCTAGTGATACATGTATTACATAAGGATGCAGTCGATGATATAGAGTACAGTATATACGTATGCATATGAGATGAATAATGTAGGGTAAGTAACATTATATAAGGTAGCATTGTTTAAAGTGGCTAGTGATATATTTACATCATTTCCCATCCATTCCCATTATTAAAGTGGCTGGAGTTGAGTCAGTGTCAGTGTCAGTGTGTTGGCAGCAGCCACTCAATGTTAGTGGTGGCTGTTTAACAGTCTGATGGCCTTGAGATAGAAGCTGTTTTTCAGTCTCTCGGTCCCAGCTTTGATGCACCTGTACTGACCTCGCCTTCTGGATGATAGCGGGGTGAACAGGCAGTGGCTCGGGTGGTTGATGTCCTTGATGATCTTTATGGCCTTCCTGTAACATCGGGTGGTGTAGGTGTCCTGGAGGGCAGGTAGTTTGCCCCCGGTGATGCGTTGTGCAGACCTCACTACCCTCTGGAGAGCCTTACGGTTGTGGGCGGAGCAGTTGCCGTACCAGGCGGTGCTACAGCCCGTCAGAATGCTCTCGATTGTGCATCTGTAGAAGTTTGTGAGTGCTTTTGGTGACAAGCCGAATTTCTTCAGCCTCCTGAGGTTGAAGAGGCGCTGCTGCGCCTTCTTCACGATGCTGTCTGTGTGAGTGGACCAATTCAGTTTGTCTGTGATGTGTATGCCGAGGAACTTAAAACTTGCTACCCTCTCCACTACTGTTCCATCGATGTGGATAGGGGGGTGTTCCCTCTGCTGTTTCCTGAAGTCCACAATCATCTCCTTAGTTTTGTTGACGTTGAGTGTGAGGTTATTTTCCTGACACCACACTCCGAGGGCCCTCACCTCCTCCCTGTAGGCCGTCTCGTCGTTGTTGGTAATCAAGCCTACCACTGTTGTGTCGTCCACAAACTTGATGATTGAGTTGGAGGCGTGCGTGGCCAGGGAGTACAGGAGAGGGCTCAGAACGCACCCTTGTGGGGCCCCAGTGTTGAGGATCAGCGGGGTGGAGATGTTGTTGCCTACCCTCACAACCTGGGGGGCGGCCCGTCAGGAAGTCCAGTACCCAGTTGCACAGGGCGGGGTCGAGACCCAGGGTCTCGAGCTTGATGACGAGCTTGGAGGGTACTATGGTGTTGAATGCCGAGCTGTAGTCGATGAACAGCATTCTCACATAGGTATTCCTCTTGTCCAGATGGGTTAGGGCAGTGTGCAGTGTGGTTGAGATTGCATCGTCTGTGGACCTATTTGGGCGGTAAGCAAATTGGAGTGGGTCTAGGGTGTCAGGTAGGGTGGAGGTGATATGGTCCTTGACTAGTCTCTCAAAGCACTTCATGATGACGGAAGTGAGTGCTACGGGCGGTAGTCGTTTAGCTCAGTTACCTTAGCTTTCTTGGGAACAGGAACAATGGTGGCCCTCTTGAAGCATGTGGGAACAGCAGACTGGTATAGGGATTGATTGAATATGTCCGTAAACACACCGGCCAGCTGGTCTGCGCATGCTCTGAGGGCGCGGCTGGGGATGCCGTCTGGGCCTGCAGCCTTGCGAGGGTTAACACGTTTAAATGTCTTACTCACCTCGGCTGCAGTGAAGGAGAGTCCGCATGTTTTCGTTGCAGGCCGTGTCAGTGGCACTGTGTTGTCCTCAAAGCGGGCAAAAAAGTTATTTAGTCTGCCTGGGAGCAAGACATCCTGGTCCGTGACTGGGCTGGATTTCTTCTTGTAGTCCGTGATTGACTGTAGACCCTGCCACATACCTCTTGTGTCTGAGCCGTTGAATTGAGATTCTACTTTGTCTCTGTACTGACTCTTAGCTTGTTTGATAGCCTTGCGGAGGGAATAGCTGCACTGTTTGTATTCGGTCATGTTACCAGTCACCTTGCCCTGATTAAAAGCAGTGGTTCGCGCTTTCAGTTTCACGCGAATGCTGCCATCAATCCACGGTTTCTGGTTAGGGAATGTTTTAATCGTTGCTATGGGAACGACATCTTCAACGCACGTTCTAATGAACTCGCACACCGAATCAGCGTATTCGTCAATGTTGTTGTCTGACGCAATACGAAACATCTCCCAGTCCACGTGATGGAAGCAGTCTTGGAGTGTGGAGTCAGCTTGGTCGGACCAACGTTGGACAGACCTCAGCGTGGGAGCCTCTTGTTTTAGTTTCTGTCTGTAGGCAGGGATCAACAAAATGGAGTCGTGGTCAGCTTTTCCGAAAGGAGGGCGGGGCAGGGCCTTATATGCGTCGTGGAAGTTAGCGTAACAATGATCCAAGGTTTTTCACCCCTGGTTGCGCAATCGATATGCTGATAAAATTTAGGGAGTCTTGTTTTCAGATTAGCCTTGTTAAAATCCCCAGCTACAATGAATGCAGCCTCCGGATAAATGGATTCCAGTTTGCAAAGAGTCAAATAAAGTTCGTTCAGAGCCATCGATGTGTCTGCTTGGGGGGGGATATATACGGCTGTGATTATAATCGAAGAGAATTCTCTTGGTAGATAATGCGGTCTACATTTGATTGTGAGGAATTCTAAATCAGGTGAACAGAAGGATTTGAGTTCCTGTATGTTTCTTTCATCACACCATGTCTCGTTAGCCATAAGGCATACGCATACGCCCCCGACTTCATCACTACTTGTATTTATGACAGGTTTTGACATGTTGAATGCACCGAGCTGTCTGTCTAAACTACTGGCACACAGCTCAGACACCCATGCACACCCCAGAAGATATGCCACAAGAGGTCTCTTCAGATTCCCCAAGTCCAGAACAGACTATGGGAGGCGCACAGTACTCCATTGAGCCATGACTACATGGAACTCCATTCCACATCAGGTAACTGATGCAAGCAGTAAAATTTGATTTAAAAAACAGATAAAAATACACCTTGTGGAACAGTGGGGACTGTAAAGCAACACAAACATAGGCACAGACACATGCATACACACAAACACGCACACTATACCCCAGAAAGGCTTGGGGGTAGAAGCTGTTAAAAAGCCTTTTGGACCTAGAATTGTCGCTCCGGTACCATTTGCCATGCGGTAGCAGAGAGAACAGTCTGTGGCTAGGGTGGCTGGAGTCTTTCACAATTTTTGGGACTTCCTCGGACACCGCCTGGTATTGTGGTCCTGGATGACAGGAAGCTTGGCGCCAGTAGTACCTTGAGGTCGGAGGCCGAGCAGTTGCCATACCAGTCAGTGATGCCTCCAGTCAGAATGCTCTCGATGGTGCAGCTGTAAAGCCTTTTGAGGATCAGAGGACCCATGCCAAATCACATCTCCATTTACACTGCTGCTACTCTGTTTAGCATACATCCTGATGCCTAGTCACTTTACCCCCTAGACAATTCCTTTAGAAAGTATTCACAACCCTTAACTTTTCACACAATTTTTGTTGTGCTACTGTCTGAATTTAAAATGGATTACCGGCCGACACACAATACCTCGTAATGTCAAAGTGTAAATGTGTTTTTTTGCAAGAATCATTAAAAATGATAAGCTGAAATTTCTTGAGTCAATAAGTATTCAACCCCTTTGTTATGTCAAACATAAATAAGTTTAGGAGTCAAAATTTGCTTAACAAGTCACATAATAAGATGCTTGGAATAGTTGAACATGACTGACTACCTCATGATTGTGGTCAATATGCCCGTGGTAACTGTCTTCGATGCTGTAACAAACCATGCTCTCTCAGATGTGGTATCACACCTGTCAATACCGGCATAGGCAGCCCCATTGAGGCAATTTCCATTTTGAAGTAGTATATTTTCTTCTTCACAATCACTCCAACAGACACAGACACCAGAAGACAAATTCTCCTTTCAGCAGGACAATAACCTAAAACACAAATATACACTGGAGTTGCTTACCAGAACGACATTGAATGCTCCTGAGTGGCCTTGTTACAGTTTTGACTTCAATCGTCTTAAAAATCTATGACAAGACTTGAAAATGGCTAGCAATGATCAACAACCAACTTGGCAGAGCTTGAAGAATTTTTAATAAATGAATACATGTAATGTAATTCATCCATTGACAACCATTCCACTTACTCGCCAACAAATTTGGATTTTCATTCAATAGGGTTTACAGTACATTTTTCTAAAGCCATCCCTTTTAATTCGGGGTGTGCCTTTCATGTGGATTTTGTCGACAGACACTAGAATATATCGAGACAAAATATTAGGTATCAATGAAAGAAAACATTCTAAATCTATTCATGTTCGTGTGGTACCACCATTTGGTAGATTTAAAAATACTCTGACCTTGTAGATTATTGAGGGTTGGGAAAGTAGTTATGAATCATACAAAAAACTGCTTTAGAAAGCCTTTACGCATGAAATATACAGCATTAATTAATAAAAAATACAGTGGTTTGATTCATCCTGAAAGTTGGCAAATTCAATTGTTCAATCCATCTGTAATGACAATGGTCCAGGGTCTCGAATCGTGCGTTAGGCTCCAGGCTTAACTGCACTCTATAATGATTAAAATAGGTTACATATCCCAAATGATTGCACAACGTTAGCCTTACGTATATGATCCACTCTTTCTAGAGACCCTCAGGAACAACCATAATGGACATGACAGAGGAAAGAAAGTAAAGAGAGTAATGTAATGTAATGATGCAAATACTCTACAAACTGAAGAAAACGAACACTCAAGTGCCAGTTATAAATGTATGTGGGTATTGCTGAAGGTGGCTACTGAAGGTGGCTACTGAAGGTGGCTACTGATACTGGATAATATTTAACATGATACAAATAAAAACAGAACTGAGAATAGCCAGAGCATACAATTAAAACACTAGAGCCCTTAAGTCAACTTGGTAGGTTCGGCGCTATGCCTAAACCTAAAGTTTGGGTCTCCAAATTTCATCCCTGGAAATGATGATGACATACAAGTAAAATTCTGAATAATGGCACAGCTATTTATAGCCTACTTCGCTTTGGAAACGGGACCGAAATACTTATGTTGATACGATATTCCGTTAGCTTCCATATAACTTGTTTCAAGTCTCCAGCGATCATAAGTAAAAATGATCTAAAACAATTGCTATTTATATATACATTCCCCTTCTCCAAATAGATTACTCATTTGTCTAGCTCTTGTCAATTAAATTACAGTGCATGGAGAATGGTGTTATTTCAATCTGAAAAAATGTATTATGTGTTTTTCCACTTAGAACCTACAGGAGATTGACCATATTCATGGTTTTCTGGCACTTATTTTTTAAGGTGACGTAATTATGAGGGAATAAAGTCAAGGTCAGTAGACCCACATCTGTAGACACACCCCCTGTAGACACACATCTGTAGACACACCTCCTGTAGACACACATCTGTAGACACACCTCCTGTAGACACACATCCGTAGACACACCTCCTTTAGACACACCTCCTGTAGACACACCTCCTGTAGACACACATCCGTAGACACACCTCCTGTAGACACACATCTGTAGACACACCTCCTGTAGACACACATCCATTTCTGTGATCTCCACCCCAAATGTTTAGCTGGCAGGCACATACGTTTCCCCATGCTTAAGTTCAAAGTCAGAATATGCATAGAGAGAATAGTGTATAAAAAGGGAATTAAGTTCCATTTATGCTTGTGGGTCTCAATTCCCCCCATGTCCCCTTTCCAGACAGTGCATTTGAGGAGGAAAGCGACATCTATTTCATAGTCCTAAATATTGAATGAAACAAGTCAAAATCAAGAGTCCCTGGGATTCAGAGGAAAATTTGATTCACAAATAAATACCAGAGAGAGAGAAAGAGAGAGATGCCGGATGTTAATCAAACAAATTTGAGGGCAAAAAAATTGAGGGCAAAAAAATAGTTGGATGTTGGTTCTAGTGAGTCACGCTTGGATTGGGAGTGACCTTGCTTTCAAGACTTACATAAACTCCCTGAGCTATTTGGGGTTTAAAAAGGCTTCTAAAGTTTGTAATTTAAACTTTGAAATATAAGATTTGATTTTCTCTTTTGAAAAATGTCTCAAACCCCCCATAAAATTCCAATAATTAGAACCCACATAGTAATTGACATTTCCTGTTGCTGAAAGAACAAAGGGGAGAACAAAGCTTACACTGGCCTCTCTCTGAAGTCAACATGAGGAAAGTGTGTGTGTGTGAGCGTGCACACATTTGTGTGTGTGTGTGTGTGTGTGAGTGTGCACACATTTGTGTGTGCGTGTGTGTGTGTGCAAGGAGATCGAGGTAAGTGGTCATTTTAATGGAGAATAACACAACAGATGTCTCATTATCACCGCTGAGGAAGAAGACTTCTTTTTTGCAAAACGTTGTGATGCCTTGACTCAATCGAATTAGCTCCTTTCTGTGCTTTCCAGTGGTAATAAGGAGAGGAGCTGAGGAAAGAAAGCAATGTCCCTTTCCTTATCTAATGAGCCTTTAGTTGTTGGCTAATCTCTCTCCATCTATGTGTGTGTGTGTGTGTGTGTGTGTGTGTGTGTGTGTGTGTGTGTGTGTGTGTGTGTCAATTCTGATAGAATGCAGTTATTAAATCTTGAACCTTAGTTGCTACATCAATTTTGGGACTTATAAATGAATGACACAGTACTGTATTTACCCATTGATCTTGAAGAATATAACTTATGAATGCCTCATGGGCTTAATTCAGCTGTCATACCCCATCAAAACCCCAAATATTAGCATCTTTTACTCTGTAAACAATGTAAACGTAAACAAAAAATTGCCTCACATTTTGATATCATGGATGGTCAGTCCATGCATCCATAACAGAATTTGAGTGTGGTCACATTTATCCAGGCCCATCCCTCAGGTGTTTACCAAAACACAGGCGAGATGACCTCTTTAATAAAGTTTTAATTAAGGATTCTACTTATAAGGTTCTATGCATGTGGCCGCTTTTTCTAAATTCTACAAGGATTGGAGATTCACAAGATTGTCAACATCAGAAAAATGTCACTAAAAACTGATTGTGAATGTGTTCTCACGGCTTCTTAATTTAGGGAATGACTGCATATTGGACTAATTCATTAGGTATATTGATTGGCAATTATAAAAGGCTAAATTATTACATTTAATGATGTTGATAAGTAAGTAAATTAGTACAGGTGGGATTAGCCACATGAAAAAAATACTACAGTTTATGATATATAGAATATTAATATAGAATTCTGTAGTAAATTGTAGAATACTATACTACACACTGTAGTATTCCTCAATCATATGTAGTACTTATTATAGAAGTTTGTGGTATACTGTAATATACTATAGTAAATACTACAGTATACTACAGAGTGCAAAACCACTACAGTAAATACTAAATTATATACTACAGTATTTAATTTGCATATATCCTACCCATTCCCCTCCCCCCATATAAAAAGTTGTGCCTCGCATAAGTGAGAAACCTACATGTCAAGTATAGACTATATATTGTGTTCCCTACAGCTTATGGAAAAGAGCAGAGGCCCTGAGCCTATCTGCTCAGATTTCAGTCCCAGTGGAATGCTTCCACTTCTATGTCAAATATAATAACACAGTAGTAAATATTACAGTAATGTCTGCAGAAACACTACAGTAAATATTATAGTTTGCCTCAGTCTGCAAAAACACTACAGTAAATACTACATTATAAACTGGGTGGTTTGAGCCCAGAATGCTGATTGACTGAAAGCCGTGGTATGTCAGACCGTATACTACAGGTATGACAAAACATTTATTTTTACTGTTCTAATTAAGTTGCTAATCAATTTATAATAGCAACATGGCACCTTGGGGGTTTGCGTCGTGCATAAGAACAGCCCTTAGCCGTGGTATTTTGGCCATATACTGTACCACACCCCCTCATGCCTTAATGCTTAACTATACTACAGTCACCAAATATACTACATTAATTACTACAGTATACTACAGTCCACAAGCACAGTAATTATTTTTACTACAGTATTTATTACGGTATACTAAAGTCATGTCCATAACACAGTAAACACTACAACATCACTGTACAGTGAATACTACAGTAAGGATTGTAAAAACACTACAGTGAATACTATAGTATTTATACCACAGTGTACTATAGTATTTTGTCATGTGGGTACTGTCACTAAAGTGACCATTTTATCATCATGCAGTTTCAGCTCTTGACTCAGTTCATTTACGTAGTGTACAGACTTTATATGTTGTAGGTTGAATTGAATACAATAAGTCCTGTGTGGCTCGGTTGGAAAGAACGTGTGGCCTGCAATATCAAGGTCATGGGTTAAAGTCCCACAGGGATCACATAAGCGTCATTGTTCATATGCAAAACATTTATGCACTCACTGTCTGGACATATGGAGCCTCATTTGGCATTTTCAAAAACTATTACCAGAGGATAAAGAGCCCATGAAATATGTCTTAATTGTATATCCTAAAAAGACAGCATATAACTACAGTACAAAAACACAACAAACAAGATATATTGTATTCACTCCTTCAATTATGCATTCACATTTCTGTAATACTTTTGTGGCCAAATGACATTTCCACATGAAAAGTCAGTAATGAAAGCCTGCAGGAATAAGAAAAGGCCTAAAGCGCTTTGGTGATATCAAAAGTATTAAAATATCAACATCACATTGGTAAAAGTGCTGTTCTTCTTGAAAGTCTTAATATGATCATATTAAACAGCATATGATTGGTCCTGTGGTATCTCAAATTGTGACAACAAAACAGCATATGAGACTTCATGCAAGTAAGTGCGTGCACAGACACACACATTTCCCTTTCAGTCCATGTGGCTAGCTAGGTTCTTCACAATCCCCTTTCACACTAAGTGCTGATGGACAGGCTGGCTAATTCTCCACAGCAGCAGTAGCGCTGCCTGGGGTCTATTCCTGGAGATGCTACCTATGTCTGTGTCCCAAATGGAACCCTACTCCCTTTATAGTGCACAACTTCTGGCCAGAGCCCATTTAGAGTTAGATAAACTTGGAATTTTTGGCAAGGACATATACAGGATACCTACCCTCCACAAGATAACCTTCACTCCAAATCAAAACTCCAAACCTACAACCTGATTTTGGACAAAATAACCTGGGAAGATGCCTACTGCCTGTCACGGATCCCTCTGGAACTTTCCTTACGCACACCTGGCCCCTATTCCCATTGATTAGTAATTGTACAAGTGTGTCCTTTGTTCACCATTGTCCTGTAGATTATTGTTACAATGTCAGTTGGTTCGTGTGAGTACCTGTGCTGTGTATTTAGGCTTTCCTGCCATTGTGGATTGCGCAGACGATTACGTGTCTCGTCCCGTATGTTAATCATTGTGCGCTTGTGTTATTTATTCGAGGTACTCCTCGCTCTTTTGTTTGGATTTCAACCCTGTGTTTGGTTGGTCTTTGTCCCCGTGCAGCAGACAGAGAACACCGGTATAAATACACAGGTAATAAAAGGATCAAAAATGGGAGACACCTGGTGTGGGGTGGAGACATGCACAAGAGAGGTGAAACAAATCAGGGTGTGTCTGTACATTACTTTACTACTTATATTTTTGACAACTTTTACTTTAACTTCACCTCATTCCTAACGAAAATAATGTACTTTTTACTCATTACATTCCCTGACAACCAAAAGTACTATTGACATTTTGAATGCTTAGCAGGACAGGAAAATTATCTAATTCACACACTTATCAACAGAACATCCCTGGTCTTCCCTACAGCCTCTGATCTGGCAGACTCACTAAACACAAATGCTTAGTTTGTAAATTATGTCTGAGTGTTGAACTGTGCCCCTGGCTTTCCATAAATACATTTTAAAAACTAGAAAATCGTATGGTTTGCTTAATATAAGGAATTTTGAATAATTTATACTTGTACTTTTAATTTTGTTACTTAAGTATATTTTCCTGATTACATTTACTTTTGATACTTAAGTAAATGTTAAATCAAATACTTTTACTAAAGTAGTATTTTACCTCGGTAACTAACTTTTACATAAGACATTTTCTATCAAGTTATCTTTACTTTATGACAATTGGGTACTTTTTCCACCACTGCTCATCAGACCATAGGACATATTTCCACCGGTCTAATGTCCATTGCTCGTGTTTCTTGGCACAAACAAGTCTCTTCTTTAGTAATGGATTCACGCAGTCTCCTCTGAACAGTTGATATGGAGACGTGTCTGTCACTTGAACTCTGTGAAGCATTTATTTGGGCTGCAATTTCTGAGGCTGGTAACTCCAATGAACTTACAGTGACTTGCAAAAGTATTCACCCCCTTGGTATTTGTCCTAATTTCTGTCATTACAATAGATGTTTGGGATAGCATTGATTTTCGTTTGTATCATTTGAAGACGCAAACAAGAAATAAAGGCAAAAAAATGGAAAACTTGAGCGTGCATAACTGTTCCCCCCCCAAAGTCAATACTTTGTAGAGCCACCTTTAGCAGCAATTACAGCTGCAAGTCTGTTGGGGGATGTCTCTATAAGCTTGGATTTTTTTCCCATTCTTCAAGACAAAACTGCCTTCAAGTTGGGTGGCTTCCGCTGGTGTACACCAATCTTTAGTCATACCACAGATGCTCAATTTAATTGAGGTCTGGGCTTTGACTAGGCCATTCCAAGACATTTAAATGTTTCCCCTTAAAAACTCCTTAAGGATCGGGGTCCCGGTTCGACTGGAGGGCGCAAAATTCAAATGAATTCGAATAAATATTATGGATTTGAACAATTAGGTACATATGTGTCTTATATCAGCTGAAAGCTTAAATGCTTCTTAATCTAACTGCACTGTTCGATTTACAGTAGCTATTACAGCGAAAACATGCCATGCGATTGTTTGAGGATGGCGCCCCAATCAAAATATTTTTCCACCGGCACAGGTTTCATACATTTACATGTAAAGATTAAATATTGAATTACTTTTGAAAATCTTCCTCTGATTTGTCATCCAAAGGGTCCCAGCTATAACATATACTGTCGTTTTGTTAGATAAAATCCTTCTTTATATCCCAAAAAGTCAGTTTAGTTGGCGCCATCGATTTGAGTAATCCACTCGTTCAACTTGCAGAGAAAGGAATCCGAAAAAACTACCCCTAAACTTTGTTTCAACAAGTCAAAATACATTTCTATTTACTCCTCAGATACCTTAAAATGTAATAAAACTATAATATTTATTTGGAAAAAAGTTAGGAAATTGATTTTTCGTATTTTCTTCATGGCGCGTGCAAACACGGATTTCCAAGACTGTGTCCTTCTACTAAAACTGTTATGTCTTATTCGTCTTTGAAGTTTCAAGCCTGAAACCTTGAAAATAGACTGCTAACACCATATGGAAGCCATAGGAATTGCATAAAGGGAGCTAATTTACAATATGACCTTTCTCTTGCATTTCTAAGAGGATGGTCTCTCTCTCAACAAAAAAATATTTTTTTTTCTTTGGATTTTCTCCTACCATATCAATTGTGTTATATTCTCCTACATTGAAATGTTAAAACAATGTGTTTTCTTTCCAATGGAATCAATTATATGCATATCCTGGCTTCAGGGCCTGAGCTACAGGCAGTTTTACTTTGAGCTCATCATTCAGGCGGAAATTGAGAAAAAAGGGGCCTAGCCCTAAGTTAACGGCTCTCTTCTGGATTTTGATCATTGGCGGGTATCGGCCTAATTCTGCTCACCGTGTATTATTCTGTGTTTTACGTTGTACAGAGGATATTTTTTGCATAATTCTGCATGTAGAGTTTCAATTGAATGTTTTTCCCAGTTTGTGAATTCTTGGTTGGTGAGTGGACCCCAGTCCTCTCAACCATAAAGGGCAATGGGTTCTATAACTGATTCAAGTATTTTTAGCCAATCCTAATTGATATGTCGAATTTTATGTTTCTTTTGATGGCATGGAAGGCCCTTCTTGTCTCTCAGGTAGATCACACCTTTGGAAGATACCTGTGGCGCTAATGTTTAGGCTGAGGTATGTATAGTTTTTTGTGTGCTCTATGCCAAGATTTAATTTCTAGATTTAATTTGTATTTGTGGTCTTGGCAACTGGACCTTTTTTGGGACACCATTACTTTATCTTACTGAGATTTACTGTCAGGGCCCATGTCTGACAGAATCTGTGCAGAATATCTAGGTGCTGCTGTTGGCCCTCCTTGGTTGGGAACAGAAGCACCAGATCATCACCAAACAGTAGACATTTGACTTCAGATTCTAGTAGGGTGAGGCCAGGTGCTGCAGACTGTTCTAGTGCCCTCGCCAATTCGTTGATATATATGTTGAAGAGGGTGGGGCTTAAGCTGCATCCCTGTCTCACCCCACAGCACTGTGGAAAGAAATGTGTGTGTTTTTGCCAATTTTAACCGCACACATGTTGTTTGTGTACATGGATTTTATAATGTCGTATGTTTTTCTCCAAACACCGCTTTCCATCAATTTGTATAGCAGACCTTCATGCCAAATTGAGTCATAAACTTTTTTGAAATCAACAAAGCATGAATATGTGGTCTGTCGTACGGTAATTTGCTAAAAAGTCAATTTGACATTTGATCCGTACATTGTTTTCACTGAGGAAATGTAAGTGTGTGCTGTTAATGATAATGCAGAGGATTTTCCCAAGGTTGCTGTTGACACATATCCCACGGTAGTTATTGGGGTCAAATTTGTCTCCACTTTATTTTTTGCATTACAACCTGTAAATTAAATAGATTTTTATTTGGATTTCATGTAATGGAAATACACAAAATAGTCCAAATTAGTTAACTGAAATGAAAAAAAAAAATCTAAACATTATATAAAATAAAAAACGGACAAGTGGTGTTTGCATATGTATTCACCCCCTTTGCTATGAAGCCCCTAAATAAGATCTGGTGCAACCAATTACCTTCAGAAGTAACATAATTAGTTAAATAAAGTCCACCTGTGTGCAATCTAAGTGTCACATGATCTCAGAATATATACACCTGTTCTGAAAGGCCCCAGAGTCTGCAACACCACTAAGCAAGGGGCACCACCAAGCAAGCGGCACCATGAAGATCAAGGAGCTCTCCAAACAGGTCAGAGACAAAGTAGTGGAGAAGTGGCACCACAACAGATCTGCCAAGAGAGGGCCTCCCACCAAAACTCACGCACCAGGCAAGGTGGGCATTAATCAGAGAGGCAACAAAGTGCTGCAATGCTCCACATCGGAGATCGGAGTATCTGTCCATTGGACCACTTTAACTTCTTATAGGCAGTGTTAGTGTCCCCACCTGGCCAACATCCGGTGAAATTGCAGAGCGCCAAATTCAAAATACAGAAATAGTCCAATTTAACGTTCATAAAAATATAAGCGTTATACATCGCTTAAAGAATAAAATTCCTGTTATTCCAGCCGCTGTGTCAGATTTCAAAAACGCTTTACGGCGAAAGGATACCATACGATTATCTGAGGACAGCGCCCCGCTTAAAAATCAAGTCCCTCTTTATGTCCCAAAAACAACATTTTGTTGGCGCCTTTTGTTCAGTAACCCACTGGCTCAAAGGCGGTCACGACATGCAGACAAATACATCTTAACAGTACAGGTAAAGTTGGGTACAGGTAAAGCACCTCATTCATCCAAAATTCAAAATACTGCCCCCTACCCAGGAGAGGTTAAAACATACACTCCAAAAAGCAGAGTTTACGGAAGAGTGGCCAGAAAAAAAGCCATTGCTTAAAGAAGAAAATAAGCAAACACGTTTGGTGTTCGCCAGAAGGCATGTGGGAGACTCCCCAAATATATGGAAGAAGGTACTCTGGTCAGATGAGACAAAAAAAATTGCTTTTTGGCCATCAAGGAAAGTGCTATGTCAGGCGCAAACCCAACATCTCGCATCACCCCGAGACCAACATCCCCACAGTGAAGCATGATGCTGGCATCATCATGCTGTGGGGATTTTCATCGGCAGGAACTGGGAAACTAGTCAGAATTGAAGGAATTATGGATGGCGCTAAATACAGGGAAATTCTTGAGGGAAACCTGTTTCAGTCTTCCAGAGATTTGAGACTGAGACGGAGGTTCACCTTCCAGCAGGACAATAACCCTAAGCATACTGCTAAAGCAACACTTGAGTGGTTTAAGGAGGGGATTTACTTGAGAAGGGGGTTTCTGGAGTTGTCAAATGAGTTATGCCATAGAATGTTTTGGGGACCAAATTTTGTACAATAAGGACAGTCTTCATAGCAGATGCTGGCTCGGTAATATTCCTTTCTCATTTATCAAGTCTCACCTTGTGACCCATTCCACAGGTCTGTTGTTTGTCATGTAGACTAAAGGGGTGTATCTTGGCTATAAAATATATTTGTATCCTTTGTCTTGGGGCTCTCAACAAGGTTGTTTTGTCGACCAGCCATACAGAGCTCTCACTAATAAAGATTCAGTTTAAGTATAACTCTGATTTGTGTGATAAGTTTTTCTCTCCTCATTTGATAATACAAAAATTAACCCCCACACCCCAAAGAGCCCCAGAACAGCACCACAATTAGACCCATCCAAATAATGAGAAAACAAAAAGATAATTACTTAACACATTGGAAAGAATCAGTTAGCATAGCCTTGCTATTGAGAAAGGCAGCCGTAGGCAGACCTGGCTCTCAAGAGAAGACAGGCTGTGTGCCAACAAAATAAGGTGGCTACTGAGCTGCACTTCCTAACATCCTGCCAAATGTATGACCAAATTAGAGACACATATTTCCCTCAGATTACACAGATCCACAAAGAATTAGAAAACAAATCCAATTTTGATAATCTATTGGGTGAAATATCACAGTGTGCCATCACAGCAGCAAGATCTGTGACCTGTTGCCACAAGAAAAGGTCAACCAGTGAAGAACAAACACCATTGTAAATACAACCTATTTATATGTTTATTTACTTTCCCTTTTGTACTTTGACTATTTGCACATCATTACAACACATGATATGACATTTGACATGTCTTTAATCTTTTGGAACTTCTGTGAGTGTAATGTTTGCTATTAATTTGTGTTAAATTCACTTTTGTTTATTATCTACTTAAACGTATCTACATTAACATATGTTTCCCATGCCAATAAAGCCCTTAAGTTGAATTGAATTAAGGGAAAGAGAACAGTCCAATGAACATGGTCCATTAGGGAGTGGACAGCAGGAGAACAGGTGTGAGATGGAGCATATTGCCTTTTTCCTTCTCATGTCTTTTTTCTTCATTTTTTCTCCTTGTTTGGTCCACATTTAATGAAAGGCGTTGTTACAGTATATCTAAGAATGGTAGCTAGCTGATTTACTGAGTGTGTGGTTGAAAATGGTACTGTGTGTAGAGGCAGTGTTCTTGAGCGTGAGTAGGCTTTTGTTCCAGCCCAGCACTAGCAAACTCGCCTGATGCCTGCACACCCTGTGGGTTCCCCCGGGACCAGGGTTGAAGAACATTGGTTTGGTTCTATTGTAGTTCTCAATGGTTTGATCACTGGGTTTCCTGTTGCACTGTGGTTGACTGTTGCTGACAGTAGTTGGAGGGGACAGAGGTCTTCACTCCTCTTGAGATTAATGATGTCCAACTCTTTTAGAAAAGCACAAAGAAAGAAAAGGATTAAGGAGGGTGGGAGAATGACGGATGGAAAAGAGGAGATGGAGGAGAGAGAGAAAAGAAAGGCTAAAGAGACAGGCAAGAGAGGAAGGGATGGGAGAGAAATGCAGGGGAGGGAGAGATGTGAAGTGGAAAAAAGGAATGGGGTACACTCTTATAAAAAAAGGTGCATTCTAGAACCTAAAAGGGTTATTTGGCTGTCACCATAGGAGGACCCTTTGAATCATTATTTTTAGTTGCAGGTTAAACCCCTTTCGGGTCATGGATCCCGAAGGTTGTACATAGAACAAAACATGGTTATCCTATGGGGATAGCAAGATAATCCTTTTGGAACCCTTTTTCCTAAGAGTGTAGAGTGGGGAGGAGAGACAGAGGGTAGAGAGAGAAAAATAGTGTGGGTGAGAGAAGGAGTGGAAGAGGGAGAGAGAGAGAGAATGAGTTACACACTGACAAACAGGTGCAGCAGGGAACCAACACAGTCAGCAATAAAATGCTTAATAAAAACACATTTTCAAAGCCTTACACAGACCTTGTCTACGGCCCAAATGTCACCATATTTCCTATTTAGTGCACTACGTTTGACCATAGGGCCCTGGTCAAACGTAGTGTACTAAATAAGGAATAGGGTGCCATTTGGGATGCAAGCATATTTTACCATTGGCTTTTAAACTGAATTGGATTCCAGACGAGAAACATTACTATTCAAATGAGAAACGAGATCAAATTACTCACAAGAGCAGAGGCACAACACAACCTCTCATGATTGTAAGTGAATTCATGTTTTTGATTCCATTTAATTATAAATCGATTATGTCAAACAAAGTAAAGGTGGTGATTTAGTCATTCAGCCCGTTGCCCTGTGAACTCACCCGAGAGGAGGCAGGGACTATTTGCTCTCAGTGCTGAAGTCGTTGTCATGGAAACAGGAGAAGGCTGGAGATTGGGGTGGTACACTCGCCTAGTATAGGGCGGATAGAGGAAGATAAGAAATATGTAAGAACAATAATACAGTATCTGGAGAGCAGCAGGTTGCAATATGCTACCTGTTTTCGTTACTACACTCAATAACAAAAAAAGGTGCTAGTTATTACCAGAAAATGGTACTTCATTTTTTCCCTGCACGGAAAATTCTGCCATTTTGAGTTCCATTTAGAACCATCAAAAACAACCCTCTGGTTCCAGGTAGAACCAATGGCAGGTTCTACAGTTATACCCATAGGATACTTCAGATGTGCTAATGGCACACACTGTTAGGTACTCACATGGTACTGGTCAGTACCTTTAAGGGTACTTGACCAGCCCCCAAAAATTATGTTTTACATTTTTTAAACCTTGTACATGTGGGCTACATAGATTAGGTAGACATATTGCACACAGAGTCCATGCAACTTATTATGTGACTTTTAAGCACATTTTTACTCCTGAACTTATTTAGACTTGCCATAACAAAGGGGTTGAATACTTATTGACTCAAGACATTTCAGCTTTTCATTTTGTATTAATTTGTAGAAATGTCAAAAAACACAATTCTACTTTGACAAATCTACTTGTATTCTATTTTAAATTCAGGCCGTAACAACAGAATGTGGAAAAAGTCAAGGGGCATGAATACTTTCTATGTAAAAACACAAAATCACAAAAATCACCTAAATATAAGTGTCAAATGATGAAAACATCAGTAGCCTAAACATCATTATAAGTGCCAAGTGTGCTTGATAAATAGTGAAAATCAGCACCAAAACAATAATGGAATTATAATGAATATATATAGTTTATTGTCAGCCCGCAGTGGCATCAGTTGGAGATTGTCCATATCACATAAATAATGAATGATGGTGAGTGAGTTGCTGAAGTAGTTTTTTTGCTTGAGATGTAGGGTCTGCTGGCTCAGTTAATCGGCCCATAGCATTGTCACCGGCTTGTTCTACCCAAACAGTGCCGTCCCTTCCTCTCTCCTCTCTCACTGTTTCATTTGGTGGTGGTGTAGACACCTGTCACGCTTACTCCCTCTCCCCCTCTCCAGCGCAAGATGTTGCCAGGCTACTAACCACCGGCCCTGGCAACCATTACCACACACACCTGCATCCCATCATTACGCACACCTACTTTCCACCATTACGCACACCTGGACTTCATCATCACCTTGATTACCTTCCCCTTTTTTAGCCCTCAGTATCCTCAGTCATCAGGTAGTATTGGTTTGTTTTGATTCACGGTCTCATGCTTTGTTCATCTGCATTTATCATTATAAAACTCACCTTCTGTACTTGCTTCCTGAATCCCGGTGTATACGTGACAGCACCTGTTTAGTGCGCACCATCCTGGCTTTTTTGCTATTAGGCCTCAGAGATGTATGTTCAGGCTGAGGCTCAGAATCAGAAGAACAATCAGAGATGTCATGATTCATTTCTTCCCCACCATCTGAGTTGTTTTCGTTCAATTTTGTATCAATGCTAATGCAGCATGTGCATCCATTCGCCTTGGTATTCTTGCCATTATAAATTACGCACGGTTTCACTGTGTACTCCAAGTAGGCTAGAGTAGACTGACAAGTCTGCTTGGATTCGGTGGCACTCCTTGGGATAGACAAGTGACAGCAGTTTCCTTCCGTACATGTCCATATTCAGAACCCCGGTGCAACCTAGCAAATATCGTTAAAAATATCCTCTGAGTAATTTTGGGCAACAGTGTCTTGGCTTCGTCAGCACCACAACGCTGTTCAGACAGCTCACCCACATCGATGAAACTCAATCTCAATTAATTTGTCTCCTCAGTTGAATTGTTGTTGTTGTGTGTGTGTGTGTGTGTGTGTGTGTGTGTGTGTGTGTGTGTGTGTGTGTGTGCGTGCGTGCGTGCAAGCGCATGTACAGTTGAAGTCGGAAGTTTACATACACTTAGGTTGGAGTCATTAAAACTTGTTTTTCAACCACTCCACAAAATGTTTGTTAACAAACTATAGTTTTGGCAAGTCGGTTAGGAGATCTACTTTCTGAATGACAAAAGTAATTTTTCCAACAATTGTTTACAATTTCACTTAGAATTCACTGAAGGTACCATGTTCATCTGTACAAACAATAGTACTCAAGTATAAACACCATGGGACCACACAGCCATCAGACCGCTCAGGAATGAGACGCGTTCTGTCTCCTAGAGATGAACGTACTTTGGTACGAAAAGTGCAAATCAATCCCAGAACAACAGCAAAGAACCTTGTGAAAATTCTGGAGGAAATAGGTACAAAAGTACCTATATCCACAGTAAAACGAGTCCTATATCGACATAACCTGATAGGCCGATCCGCAAGGAAGAAGCCACTGCTCCAAAACCACCATAAAACAGCCAGACTACGGTTTGCAACTGCACATGGGGACAAATATCGTACTTTTTGGAGAAATATCCTCTGGTCTGATGAAACAAAAATATAACTGTTTGTCCATAATGACCATCATTATGTTTGGAGGAAAAAGGGGGAGGATTGCACGCCGAAGAACACCATCCCAACCGTGAAGCACAGGGGTGGCAGCATCATGTTGTGGGGGTGCTTTGCTGCAGAGGGACTGGTGCACTTCACAAAATAGATGGCTTCATGAGGGAGGAAATTATGTGGATATATTGAAGCAACATCTCAAGACATCAGTCAGGAAGTCTCAAATGGGTATTGCAAATGAACAATGACCTCAAGCAGACTTCCAAAGTTGTGGCAAAACGGCATAAAGACAACAAAGTCAAGGTATTGGAGTGGCCATCACAAAGCCCTGACCTCAATCCTATAGAAGATTTGTGGGCAGAACTGAAAAAGCGTGTGCGAGCAAGGAGGCCTATAAACCTGACTCAGTTACACCAGCTCTGTCAGGAGGAATGGACCAAAATTCACCCAACTTATTGTGGAGAGCTTGTGGAAGGCTACACGAAATGTTTGACCCTAGTTAAATCATTTTAAAGGAAATGCTACCAAATACGAATTGAGTGTATATAATCTTCTGACCCACTGGGAATGCGATGAAAGAAATAAAAGCTGAAATAATTCTCTCTACTATTATTCTGACATTTCACATTCTTAAAATAAAGTGGTAATCCTAACTGACCTAAGACAGAATTTTTACACGATTTTTTAAAATTAAAATTTCAGGAATTGCGAAAAACTGAGTTTAAATGTATTTGGCTAAGGTGTTTGTAAACTTCCGACTTCAACTGTACGTGTGCGATTATGTTGAAGGAGGGGTTTTCTGAGTCCTTGTGAAATGTCTTCTGATTTTATTGACATGTGACTTCATCCAAAGAAAAGTGACTGTCTAGTGACCTGTGCTTCATTGGGTTTCTGTTTTGTATTTGTCTCTTGAGGGTTTTTTGCACTAAACCAAGGCGAGCCAAACCATGCATTACTGAGCTGGCCTGGTTACGCATCCAACATAGTTGCTAAAAAAGCACAATGTCAGCATGGTAGTGTGAAAATGTTATTAGATTCTTTCTTGCCTTTCAAACTGTGCTTGTAGCAAAATGTGCACATTTTGTGAAGAGGAGACAAAATAATCCTCAAAACAATCGCCTGAGCATGCAACTGATCTTGGAGAAGAGGCTTTTGGTCAAAATAAGAGATACGTTATGTGGCAGGTGTCATCTATCTGTTAGTCAGAGATGGAATATGAGAGACGTGTGTGGCCTTAGTGAAAATCTCTGTGTGAATCGTATTTTAGCTGAATGCTCGTCGATATTACAGGGGAGTTTCAAAAGTGTCTGCAGTGTCTGAATCTCTCTTGCAATGATTCTAAAAAGCTCAAGTCGTCACTCGTTTCAGCATTTTTGCTAACTAGCCTTCCTCACTATACCTATGTGTCACATGCCCATGTATTCCATGTCATGTTCCAGTTCCGCATTCATATGAGTAACACTGAGTAACTCATATGAATGAGTGACAGCCCCAGTACTCACCGTGCCAACCAAGGGGTAGAGAAAACCAGCACCCAAATTGGCATGGATGTCCCTGATGGGCAAGGTAAAGCCGGTGGGCACCCCTTTCCTCTCTGGGTCGTGGGACAGGGACAGGTGGGTCTTGGCCATGCATATGGGCAGGTTGCCCAAGCCCTGGGGGAGAGATGGAGAGACGATGTGGTTCAGTTTCATTCACCCTGGTATGAGTTTATATGCATCACATTGAGAAGCTTTCATTGGCGTACAATGGCCAGTCCAGTGAAGTGTTAGCTAGGAATTCACCATTTGTTGTAGATGGCATTCATACAGAATCACAGCCTTTTTTGTAGGGCAGTATATTTTTGGTTTATTTTACAGTACCAGTCAAAAGTTTGGACACACCAACACATTTTTCTTTATTTTTACTCTTTTCTTCATTGTAGAATAATAGTGAAGACATCAAAAGTATGAAATAACACATATGGAATCATGTAGTAACCAAAAAGTTTTAAACAAATCAAAATATATTTTATATTCTTCAAAGTAGCCACCCTTTGCCATGATGTCAGCTTTGCACACTCTTGGCATTCTCTCATCCAGCTTCATGAGGTAATCACATGGAAAGCATTTCAATTAACAGGTGTACGTTACAAGTTAATTTGTGGAATTCCTTTCCTTCTTAAATGCATTTGAGCAGATCAGTTGGGTTAGGGGTGGTATACAGAAGATAGCCCTATTTTGTAAAAGACCAAGATCAAGTGTCTTCAAGTGCAGTCACAAAAACCATCAAACGCTGTGATGAAACTGGCTCTCATGAGGACCGCACAGGAAAGGAAGACCCAGAGTTACCTCTGCTGCAGAGCATAAGTTAATTAGAGTTAACTACACCTCAGAATGCAGCCCAAATACAGTGGCAAGAAAAAGTATGTAAACCCTTTGGAATCACCTGGATTTCTAAATCACAACAATAGACAAATTCAGTGTGCTTAAAAATAAAACACAATTGATTGTATTTTTCCTGTCTATATTGAACACATAATTTAAACATTCACACTGTAGGTTGGAAAAAGCATGTGCACCCCTAGGCTAATGACTTCTCCAAAAGCTAATTGGAGTCAGGAGTCAACTAACCTGGAGTCCAATCAGTGAGACGAGATTGGAGATATTGGTTAGAGCTGCCCTGCCCCCCAAAAAACACAAAATTTGAGCTTGCTATTCACAAGAAGCATTACCTGATGTGAACCATGCCTCGAACAAAAAGAGATCTCAGAAGACTATTATAATTGACTATTATTATAATTGTTGTTTGTTATTAGTTCAAGCAGACTGTGTGCGTCTATTATTTTGACTTAAATGAAGATCAGATCAAATTTTATGACCCATTTATGAAGAAATCCAGGTAAGTCTAAAGGGTTCACATACTTTTTCTACCCAGGGTAAATTATTCACAGAGTTCAAGTAACAGACAGCTCAACATAAACTGTTCAGAGAAGACTGTGTGAATCAGGCCTTCCCATGGTCGAATTTCCCCAAAGAAACAACTACTAAAGGACACCAATAAGAAGAAGAGACTTGCTTGGGCCAAGAAACACTAGCAACATTAGACTGGTGGAAATCTGTCCTTTGAGACCATATTTGAGATTTTTGGTTCCAACTGCCGTGTCCTTGTGAGACACAGAGTAAGTGAACGGATGATCTCTGCATGTGTGGTTCCCACCGTGAAGCATGGAGGAGGAGGTGTGATGGCGTGGGGGTACTTTGCTGGTGACAATGTCAGTGATATAATTAGAATTCAAGGCACATTTAATCAGCATGGCTACCACAGCATTCTGCAGCTATTCCCCAAAACACACCTCCAGGCTTTGTAAGGGCCATTTGAACAAGGAAAGTCATGATGCTGCATCAGATGACCTGGCCTCCATGATCACCCAACCTCAACCCAATTAAGATTGTTTGGGATGAGTAGGACAGGAGAGGGAGTAGGCAACGAGTGCTCAGCATATGTGGGAACTCCTTCATGACTGTTGTAAAATCATTCCTCATGAAGCTGGTTGAGAGAATGCCAAGAGTGTGCAAAGCTGTCATCAAGGCAAAGGGTGGCTATTTGAGGAATCTAAAATCAAAAATATATTTAGATTTGTTTAACACTGTTTTGGTTACCACATGATTCCATGTGTTATTTCATAGTTTGATGTCTTCACTATTATTCTACAATTTAAAAAAATAGTAAAAATAAAGAAAAACCCTTGAATGAATAGGTGTGTCCAAACTTTTGACTGGTACTGTTATTTTTTAGGAAGGAATAAAGCACAAATGGAAGTAAAGGTTATGATGAAAATAGTTGGTGAAAAGAATTCTGGATTTTGAGTTTAATTTTCAGATTTTTTGGAATGAGTGTTTGTCTGGTTCAAGATATTGACGAAGTTTCCCCTTTCCACAGATCTAGGATAAGATTTCCTCAGACCAAGACCTTTAACCAATTGGGGTTTGCCTTAAAATATCTGACCCTGGACCAGCGGTTAGAGGCAAATTCTTCCAACTGAGCTGTCTAACATAAAGGTTGTCCTGTTTTGCATTGTGTGTGGACTCACTTGTTTTGAGAACAGCGCCACCTTCTTTTGGGCCTGAGGAAGGAGCTCCACATCATCCGCTCCATACATTGACTTTGCTATTACTCTGATTTTGTCGTCAATGGGCATCTGAAAAATATATAGATTTTCTCAGTGAGTGTTGTCAACACATAGCTTGTAGCATGACGACACCAACAAGACACTGACTTTATTTGCAATGGGGTAACCAGCAGTACTGAACAACACCTGAAGTAGAAAGCTTGTGACACATTCATTTTTCAGTTTAAATTTAGTCAGTTCGAATATGTTTTATCCAGAAAGACAGCTGTGGTTAATGCCAATGCTATGTTATTTTCAACAGGGTCATCGTGTTCATCAGGGCATGCAACAAAAACTGTTTTAAAACATGTTGGAATACAATGGCAAGAAAAAGTATGTGAACCCTTTGGAATTACCTGAATTTGTACATAAATTGGTCATAAAATTTTATCTGATCTTCATCTAAGTTTGAGTTCATTTTATTTTTACAGGGACAGTACACATTAATCAACATTTCAGTAAAAGTACCGGTTTTAGCCAGCCGGCTAATTTTCAACCGCAGTCCATGGGCAGGTTATAAGTCACAACAATAGACAAACACAATCTGCTTAAACTAATAACAGAAAAACAAACGTTTTCATGTCTTATTGAACACACCGTGTACACATTCACAGTGCAGGGTGAAAATCCAGGAATGCGAACCCTTGTATTTACAGTTGGGATGAGGTTTTGATGTTGATGTGCTGTGGAACCTCCAGTTGCCCTTTTGTGAACTTATCGTAGACTCATCAACAGAGATGTTAGCATGTTCCAGATATTTTTGTAAGTATTTAGCTGACACTCTAGGATTTTTCTTAACCTCATTGAGCATTCTGCACTGGGCTCTTGCAGTCATATTTGCAGGACGGTCACTCCCAGGGAGAGTAGCAACAGCGCTGAACTTTCTCCATTTATAGACAATTTGTCTTACCCTGTACTGATGAACATCAAGGCTTTTAGAGATACTTTTGTAACCCTTTCCAACTTCATGCAGGTCAACAATTATTTATCTTATGTCTTCTGAGATCTCATTTGTTTGAGGCATGGTTCATACCAGGCAATGCTTCTTGTGAATAGCAAATTCACATTTTGTGAGTGTTTGTTATAGGGCAGGGCAGCTCTAACTCCTTCTAACTCCCTTATCTTACCTCATTTGCACTCACTATACATAGACTTTTCTTTTGTTCTGCTGTATTATTGACTATGTTTTGTTTACTCCATGTGTAACTGTGTTGTTGTATGTGTCGAATTGTTATGCTTTACCTTGGCCAGGTTGTAGTTAGCCTACCTGGTTAAATAAAGGTGAAATATATTTTTTTTTAAAACAGCATCTCCAATCATTCATTGTACTCCAGGTTAGCTGACTCCAATTAGCTTTTGGGGTAGTAAGAACATGTTATATGAGATTGAATTTAAGAAATTTTGCCTAATAAAATTAGATACATTTTATGGTGTTTCTATTCCAAGAAAAACAAAAAATTTAAACCTCAGGAAAATATGGCACTGTGCAACGTGACAGTCGGGAGACTAGCTCCTGAGTGGCGCAATGGTCTAAGGGACTGCAGCTCAGTGCAAGAGGCATCACTACAGTCCCTGGTTCGGATCCAGGCTGTATCAAATCTGACCATGATTGGGAGTCCCATAGTGCCTTAGACCACTGTGCCACTCAGGAGCCATAACCAATATGACCAATATATATTGTCCTGCTAATAGCCCATCCTAGAAACATTGTTTGCAGAATTCACAACCTGTTAAGCTTGTGAAAAACAGGGTTATTAATAATAATGCTTATTATTATTTATTTTTTTACATTTGTTTTATTTTACCTTTATTTATACAGGGTTTTCCTCATTGAGTCAACATCTCTATTCCAAGAGAGACCTGGTCCAATAGCAGCAGAGGGAACAACGTTTCAGACAAAACAACTTATATACACTAATACAACATTAAACAAAACCATAAACACACATACAGTACAATAAAAACATTTTACATTAAAAACATGAACGTCTTGACTAACAACAATTTATAACGTTTTTTGGATCAATTAGTATATTTGAGTTTAACCACAATATTTGTTGTATTATTTGTTCTGTCTTTTCTGGTGGTTTAAACTGAAATTGCAACCAACTTTCTATGGCTTGTTTAAAAAATAACAGTATTTTGGAGATTATTTCATTTTCAAATAACTGAAAGTGAGCGAGAAAAAGTCCATTCTTGAACATGGGGTGAGACATTTTTACTAATTTGTAAATAAAGTCAGTTTTTTTATTTAGAATGATTTATTTCTGTTTTTAGAGGGAGAGAAACCAAAAACCCACCGTCGCCTCATGGGTCTCCCAGTCGGCACGGGTATTGAACCGTGATCTGTAGCAATGCCACTCGGGAGGCCCCAGCCACAAAGTTTTTAATGCTGATCAATTGCCTTGCACAAAGTATCTATTGTCCTGTTAACAGCCCATAATGTCGCTGTACAACTTGACCGGTCGCAAGTAGGCTACAGTACTACAGTAAGAGCAAAATAATTCCCAAATTTCCACAATTTCTAATTGTAGTCTAACCTATACCAAAATGGAGATAAAAATCCTATTGATTTATCAAGACCAGTCCCCATGCTTGTCTCAAAGCAGCGCTGTCTTGACCTCTGAATGCTGTCTTTGCCCCCTTCCACCTGCCTCTTCCATTAATTTTGAAAGCGTATTTTCCAGTAAGCATAATCAGTGCTCTACTGTAACTCCCCGTTGTGCTGGTCTGGAGCAGTGATGCACCTTACTAAACCAAAAATTACCTCCAAGTCCTGCAGCATAATCTCCAAACTTTTAGTTGAGCAACCACTGTAGATATATTTGACGTTGTATTATTTTCACTTTCACTTTCTCTTACTTAGCAAGCGAATGCAGCTAGCCAGTTTAGCCTACTCAAACACCCAGCTCAAACAGAGAGGGATGCTCTGTTAGCTAGCTGGCTATGGATATCCAGCACTGGAACTCTTCCAAGTCAAGGTAAGCTTATGGTTTTATTAATTTATTGCCACCAGAGCCCGCCACTGTAACTGCTAAACTACTTGGACTGTCATGTACACTGTACTTCATGATTTTAGAGGGTTTACAATTGCGTTAGTTCTTGTAGCTATGTTGACCAGGATGTTAGCTAATATGGTGACAACAATGTAGACTGTGTGTGTAGCGATTAGCCGTTATGATATGAAAGTTTGGCTTGGAAAGGTTTATTCATCTGGTCACAAGACAGCTGATGTGTAAGGAATATTCAAGTATAATGTGAAGCAGCCTAAACCTATCGATGTTACATTGAGCTGGGTGAATGGAAGATGAATGACAGTCATCCAATATGCTGTAATAGAAATGCTCATAAAAAAATATTGATCCTCCTTCATCTTAACTGGCACCAACCGCCACTGCTTACCACCTTATTACTTTCACCAATCCAACCAACTCAGATCCACCATTACTTCTAGGAAGGACTGATGCATTTCTGAAGTTTTCCAACAGCATCACATCTGTAATGGGGTAGTTGAGGATAGAGTATAGTTTGAGCTCCAGGGTGAATGTTCCCAATGGTACAGATGCAGGAACTGGAAAATGCTAAAACTGACCCAAGATCAACATCTAGGGGCAACTTACCCCTACGCCATAGCTGATAGTGGGAGCTTTTTACCTCCAGGTCATACAGGAAGTTCATCTGATGTGGTGTCTCAGCTGCCCTCTGTACCGCCTGACCCAACGCCACCGCTCCGGCACCCCCTTCAGCCCAGTGTGAGCATGGCACCACCTCCAAGGCCCCCGCCAGTTTAGCCTGCTCACAGACTAGGCCCAACTCTGCATCAGTGTCGGTGCTGTTGTAATCAAAGGACAAATACACCAATGAGTCTGATGCAAGGCTGGGCAGTAAGAAATGTTTCGCCTGTGACAGCAGGAATGAAAGTGTGCAGCTTCTCTTGAGTTGTGGTAAATTCCATTTCAATTCCGCTGAGGACCATTGAACTCTGAACTGACTGAATTGAAATGGAAATAATCAGATCCCAATCTTGGAAATGACCCCAATGGAAATGACCTCAGGGCTTCTCGATCAGACGAGGAAATACACTTCTATTGAAAAGGTCTGTAAAGAGACACCAGCTCTTGAATAAGGTAAAGTCAACTTTTTAATTGGACTGAAAATCCACACCAGACCAACACCCTGAGACCATTCAAGACAGTGACACACTGTGTGTTCAGTGCTGTTTTTAAAATCCGCTAACAGACACCCAAACATCAGTCTGGAATAGGAACACTGGAGACAATGGCCTACCTGAAGGTGTTGATGGCTACAACGACAGGTAAGCCAAAAGCCCGGGCATTCTCCAGCTGCCTCTTCAAGTGGTTGCAGCCATTTTCCAGTAACGTCAGGTTCTGCAAACAAAAATTGGAGAGACAGACCAACTAAAAGTGATTCTGACACAACTTCCATTGATGTGGGACTGTCCTAATATGGACACCGTACACTACTCTTTTTCCTCTTGATGGCTTGATGCACATCTCAACCACAGGAAACAACGTCAACAGCAATAACAACAAAAAGTAATTGGACATCTCATTTCTATCTGTATCTCCAATCCGACCACAACAACCTCTCTCCTCTACAATTCTCATTGAGGTTTAGCTCTGACAGAAAATCTCTAAACCTCCACTAAATAAATAAGTTGAAATGTGTCAATGAAGGTTGTTTTAAAAATCTCCACAGAGTGAAAATAAATCCTGTATCATTTTGAAGGGGGACAGCCTGTGTCACGACTTCCACCGAAGTCTCCTCTCCTTATTCGGGCAGTGTTCGGCGATCGGTGTCACCGGCTTTCTAGCCATCGCCGCTCCATTTTTCATATATCCATTTGTTTTGTCTTGTTTTCATACACACCTGGTTTTCATTTCCCCAATCAATCTACTTGTATTTAACCCTCTGTTTCCCATCATGTTTTGTGTGTAATTGTTTTCATGTCAAGTGATGTTCTTTAGCGCTTTACATTATTGTTCTGTTTTTTGAGCGCGTTTGTTTTGTTGTGCTCCCGGGTTTGGAACTATAATAAAGTGACCTTTATTTAATCATACTCTGCTGCACCTGACTTCGCCTTCATACACATCTTGACAGCCTGATACATATTTCAGCAGCTTGTGAGTGAGTGTATTGCTGGCTGGGAAGCCATGGAGAAATTACCTCCGCTGAGTACTCCTTCGGCATGGCTGAACCTGCCGTGACCTGTGGAAAAGAAGAGGAAAACCAACAGGGACATTACATTTAGTGTGCACGGCCACTACACTGTCAGATGTCTGTCTCTACCACTCTCTTTTTTGCCTTTCTCCTCACTTTGATGGATTGGGTTGTTGGGTTGGGAAATGGTCTCGGTCGCTCTCTTTCTCACTCTCCTTCTTTCTGCTTCATTCTGGCACTCATAGAGATGTGCCATCAACGGTCCACTGTTATTTTCTCTCTCTCACTGTATCGCTTTCTTTCGCGCTCTCTCTCTTTTTCTTTCAATCTCTCTCACACCCCTCAAGAAGCAGGCACCACAGAAGGCAGGCACAACATAAAACAATTTCTTAATTGTTCAGTTTAGATTATGAGAATAAACATTGACTTTATTTATTCAGGGCACTACCCCTGTGTTTTGGACAATTAGCATGTCAAATTACATTGACTACAACAACTCCTGTACGGGTTTACCTCCCCAGTGTAGGCACTCAATGGACTCCGAGCGTCTGTTCAATGAATAAATATCACATGTAAGAATAAATGTGTGACCAGGTGTTAAATTAACGAGCGCTCAGTCCTTGAAGAGTTAGAGATCTCGAGAGATGTTACACGGTGTGTGTGTGTGTGTGTGTGTGTGTGTGTGTGTGTGTGTGTGTGTGTGGTGTTGATGCTAGAGACATCGATGCCAGCCAGTGGTGCCCATTAGCATGTTAAATAATTAGACATCTCTGTGTCATTGCCCAAAATGGAGGCATGTGTGACCTGTGACAGAAGAGGCTTCATGAAGACTGTATGGGCTTGGAGTTTACATCGTACTCTTCGGCTGTCCCCGTAGTTTAACCATTTTTGGTTCCATGTAGAACCCTCCGTGGAAAGGGTTAAACCCGGAACCAAAATGGTTCTACTTGGAACCAAAAAGGGTTCTTCAAAGGGTTATGATATGAGGACAGCCGAAGAACCCTTTCAGGCTCTAGATAGCATGAAGAGTGTATGTGTGGTACAGATTACTTTTCCAAAGTGCAAACTCCGTTTTAAGTTCATTACAGTTTCCCAGTTCAATTCAATTAAATTATTTTTAATTGCCATGGCAGCTTCAGGTTTAGTGCACACTGTCATGAAAGTTCAAACCCATCGCATTTATCAACAGTCGATATCTGTGCGAGGTAGGTTGCCCTTAAACACAGATCTAGGATCCGATTATCTTTTCCCCGATCTTCATCTAAACCATGAGGGATTGAAAACATATCCAACCGTGTATCAGTGGATAGTGGCAATTTATGTCTAATCCTATAGTATGTTTGCGGTGAGAAATGATGATGGATGAGGTCGATCAGTCAATTAATAATTGATATCTAATGAATCCTCAGGGTTAGAAACTTTACATTAAAATGGCACCCTATTTCTTATATAGTTTACTACTTTTAACAGAGCCCTATGGGGCCTGGTCAGAAGTATTGCACTACATAGGGAATGGGGTGCTATTTTGGAGGCAACCATATCCAGGAGCCACTTGCCAGATGTTCTTAGATCTTCAAAGGGAGTGAATGAGAGGGGCCAGTGTTTAAAAAATAAAGTCTCATTTTTATGTTGTCCATGGAGTGCGTTCAGACCCTGGCTCTTTCTTAATTGTATAAGAAATATTTCCTCAACTCACCTCCTATCCTTCATTGCGCTGATCTAAATGGACTGGCTACAGTAGGTGAGACTTAATGATGAGCTTCTAGCATTTTGTTTTCACCTGTCAAGTCTTTTCAAATCAATGCAGATGAAGTGAAAGAAGACAGATTTTTAAGCAATTGAGATTGAGCACTTATCCAATTGACTGACTGGTATTTTCTACTCTCCTCCCATACTAGCACCCCCCCTAGTGGTAGCTCACCGCAGGTCCACCCCCATGCATCTTCAGGGCAGGAACTGAAGCCACCATCACCACCACGTCAGGATGCAGGCCCGAAGAGCGACACTTGATGTCGAAGAACTTCTCCATGCCTAATTCAGCACCTCCTTCTGCCTCGGTGACTGGGGGAAGTTTCATTTGTCCGTGCGTGCGTGCGTGTGTGTGTGTGATGTTTACATTGGTGATGTAGGGTGAAGAGAGGTGAGACACAAACAACAGAATCATTATATATTCATAAGTATATGTCCCATTTATGTAACATTACAAAAATGGATCATTTTATTGAACAGAAGCAAAACCCTGGTCTAATATCCTTTCACTTTACTTTTTCTAACTGACTTTTCTAAACTTTCCCTCTATAATCCGATTGTATGACTTTGTGTCAATACCAGCTTGTGACCATTCTGCAGAGCTGCCTCCCGTAAATGAGTCATCTCATTTCATGCGAGTTGTTTTTCAAAAGCTTTCTGCTATTAATTGTGTTAAATGTTTCTCCTGTTGTCACTTATTTCACTGAATGTCCACCATTGAATGAAATAAAATGTGCTTTATTGTCCATTCAATTGACCTGTGACAGAAAATCACACAAAGTGCATGATACAGTTAGTGTGTCATATGTGTTAAAGGCCCAATGCAGCCGTTTTTATCACACTATCATATCTGGGTAACAGTATCTTACTGTAATAGCTATTCATTCAAACTGTCAAAAATAAACACAAATAGCTTAATAGCAACAAAAAAAATTCTCAAACAATAATTTTTGTTAGGACTTTATGGGAGTGAGGGGTCTCATTGGAGGGGCCTAATGCGAGGGATATGTATGCTGAAACTAGCTGTTATTGGAAGAGAGGCTTGGAACTTTTGATGTCACCAAGCAAGCCAAAACTCCACCCATTCAAAACCTGGTAAAGTCCTGTGTAAATTGTATTTTCAACCATCAGGAAGTAAACATTTTATTTACACTTTTACAGTGTTAGTTTCATCATCTGTTTTACAATATGATACAAACACAGGAAAAACAATCATTTTGGCTGCACTAGGCTTTTAACAGCATTTTACTTACCCACAAACCCCTCTGGGCCCACCAGCTTTAAGGCGATCTGGTCAGCCAGGATGGACGAGTTGCCCTGGGCAATATCTGACAATGGACAGGTGTGAACAAACACAGGTGTCCCCTAGAGAGAGAGAGAGAGAGACAGAGAGAGAGAGAGAGAGAGAGAGAGAGAGAGAGGTGGGGGGTGGAGAAGGGGAAGAGAGTCAATAGTAAAAAACGTAAGACACAGAACCTAACCCTCAATCATTTAGCATCAACAATATTAAGAATTTAGGAAGCAATTGTTATCTGGGCCTCACGGCTGTATTCTCTCCCTCCATCCCTTCCTCTGTCGCTCCCTCTATCCTCCCCCTTCCTTTGTCTGTGTCCTACGTGCTTGTCAAGATAAACATACAGTTGCCTGGTGGATGTATACAGTACCAGTCAAACGTTGTGACACACCTACTCATTCAAGGGTTTCTTTATTTTTACTATTTTCTACATTGTAGAATAATAGTGAAGACATCACAACTGTGGAATAACACAGAATTAAAAAGTGTTAAACAAATCAATATATATTTATATTTGGGATTTTTCAAACTAGACACATTTTGCCTTGGTGACAGCTTTGCACACGCTTGGCATTCTCTCAACCAGCTTCACCTGGAATGCTTTTCCAACAATCTTGAAGGAGTTCCCACATATGCTGAGCACTTGTTGGCTGCTTTTCCTTCACTCTGCAGTCCAACTCATCCCAAACCATCTCAATTGGGTTGAGGTTGGGTATTGTGGTATTGTGGAGGCCAGGTCATCTAATGCAATGCTCCATCACTCTCCTTCTTGGTCAAATAGCCCTTACACAGCCTGGAGGTGTGTTGAGTCATTGTCCTGTTGATAGATGATGATGATAGTCCCACTAAGCCCAAACCAGATGGGATGGCGTATTGCTGTAGAATGCTGTGGTAACCATGCTGGTTAAGTGTGCCTTGAATTCTAAATAAATCACTGACAGTGTCACCAGCAGCCCCACACCATAACACCTCATCCTCCATGCTTCACAGTGGGAAATATACATGCGGAGATCATCCGTTCACCTACTCTGCGTCTCACAAAGACACGGCGGTTGAAACCAAAAATCTCAAATTTGGACTCATCAGACCAAAGGACAGATTTCCACCGATCTAATGTACATTGTTCAAGTTTCTTGGCCCAAGCAAGTCTCTTCTTATTCGTGTTCTTTAGTAGTGGTTTCTTTGCAGTAATTCAACCATGAGAATGTCTGATTCACGCAGTCTCCTCTGAACAGCTGATGTTGAGATGTGCCTGTTACTTGAACTCTGTGAAGCATTTATTTGGGCTGCAATTTCTGAGGCCGGTAACTCTAATGAACTCATCCTCTGCAGCAGAGTTAACTCTGGGTCTTCCTTTCCTGTGGCGGTCCTCATGAGAGCCAGTTTCATCATAGAGCTTGACGCTTTTTGCACCTGCACTTGAAGAAACTTTCAAAGTTCTTGAAATTTTCCGCATTGACTGACCTTCATGTCTTAAAGTAATGATGGACTGTTGTTTCTCTGTGCTTATTTGACCTGTTCTTGCCATAACATGGACGTGGTCTTTTACCACATAGGGTTATCTTCTATGTATCACCCCTACCTGGTCACAACACAACTGATTGGCTCAAACACATTAAGAAGGAAAGACATTTCACAAATGAACTTTTAACAAGGCACATCTGTTAACTGTTCATTGAAATGCATTCCAGGTCACTATGAAGCAGGTTGAGAGAATGCCAGGAGTGTGCAAAGCTGTAATCAAGGCAAAGGGTGGCTACCTTAAATAATCTCAAATATAAAATATATTTTGATTTGTTTAACACTATTTCATAGTTTTGATGTCTTCACTACTATTGTACAATGTAGAAAATAATCCAAATAAAGAAAAACCCTGGAATGAGGATTTTATTAAATGTTTAACCTTTATTTAACCAGGCAAGTCAGATAAGAACAAATTCTTATTTACAATGATGTCCTACACCATCCAAACCCGGATGGTGCTGGTCCAATTGTGCGCCGCCCTATGGGACTACCAATCACGGCTGGTTGTGATAGAGCCTGGATTCAAACCAGGGTGTCACTAGAGACTCCTCTAGCACTGAGATACAGTGCCTTAGACCTCTGCGCCACTCGGGAGCCCAAGTAGGGGGGCCCAAAGTGAAGCCGAAGCTTTGACGTCATCTATAGCATGTTACTGTATAGCCACTGCATTCCAATTTAGCCATTTATCATTGCCCAAATCTGTCATTTTGAACCTGTATATGGGTACGAGTGTAAAGTACTGTACTACGATACTCTTTAAAGAGGTAGGGATTCAGATGTTTTCAGAGGGACTCCACTGTCCTGACATTAAGGGAAAGCTTGTTCCACCATTGGGGTGCGCACACACACACACACACACACACAAACAAACAAAAGGCTTAAGGGTCTAATACGAAATATTAATCTCATAGAACGGTCTGGGTCTCTGGGTCTCTTACCTCCATGGTCTGCATTAGACTGGGCTTCACAGCATCTCTCATCAATGTGGCCAGCACTCCACTAATACCCTGTTGGATAAACACAGCAAGAGACTCTAATAACATGTTATTCACTCAGAAACAATAAGAATAGCATTCGCTCCTGTTGCACACCATGATTGGAAATTATATAGAACAAGCGCCATAAGTGGACACACGTTTGTCCGCAAATCAATATTTGCACACTTGCTAACGCATATCGTAAACTCTTTCTCTTCTTTTCAAATACACACACACACACACACACACACACACACACACACACACACACTCTGACCAGGTCCTCTGTTGTGACAGGCTTCCCCTTGCGGCTGTAGGCCACCACCATCCTGGCCAAGCGGCGCGTCATGTCTCCCAGACTGGTACTGAGGGCCAACACCGCCATCATCTCACTGGCCACATATCCACTCAGCTGTTTGGAAGGAGTTTGGAACGAGTTTATTAGATAGAACCTTGCAAATATACCTATTGGCCTACTGCCTGCAGAGAGGTAAGGTATTTGTATTTATTATGGATCCCCATTACCTGCCAAGGTAGCACCTACTCTTCCCGGGGTCCAGCCAAATGAAGGAATATATACAATTCTAAAAACAATACATTCATTACAGAATTCACAACACACTAAGTGTGTGCCGTCAGGCCCCTACTCCACTACCACATATCTATAACACAAAATCCATGTGTACGTGTGTGTATAGTGAGCATGTTATCATGTGTGTGTATAGTGAGTATGTTATCATGCATATGTTATCATGTGTCTGTGCTTACAGCATGTTTGTGTTTCTTCACAGTCCCCACTGTTCCATATAGTGCATTTTTATCTGCTATTTAATTCTGATTCTACTGCTTGCATCAGTTACCTGATGTGGAATAGAGTTCCATGTTGTCATGGCTCTATGTAGTACTGTGCTCCTCCCATAGTCTGATCTGAACTTGGAGACTGTGAAGAGACCTCCGGTTGCATTTCTTGTGGGGTATGAATGGGTCTCCGAGCTGTGTGCTAGTATTTTAAACAGAAAGCTCGGTACCTTCAGCTTGTCAACACCTCTTACAAAAACAAGTGATGAGGAAGTCAATCTCTCTTCCACTTTCCATCTGACCACACTACTGAACAGTAGTCTAGGTGCGACAAATCCAGGGCCTGTAGGACCTGCCTTGTTGATAGTGTTGTTAAGAAGGCAGAGCAGCGCTTTACTATGGACATACTTCTCCCCATCTTAGCTACTGTTGTATCAATATGTTTTGACCATGACAGTTTACAATCCAGGTTTACTCCAAGCAGTTTAGTCACCTCATATTGCTCAATTTCCACAATCATTATGAGATGTAGTTGAGGTTTAGGATTTAGTGAATGATTTGTCCCAAATACATTTCTTTTAGTTTTAGAAATACTAAGGACTAACTTATTGCTTGCTAACCATTCCGAAACAAACTGCAGCTCTTTGATAAGTTTTGCAGTCATTTCAGTCGCTGCATTAGCTGATGTGTAAAGTGTTGAGTCATCCACATACATAGACACTCTGGCCTTACTCCAAGCCAGTGGCATGTCGTTAGTAAAGATTGAAAAAAAGCAAAGGGCCTAAACAGTTACCCTGGGGAATTCCTGATTCTATCTGGATTATGTTTGAGAGGCTTCCATTAAAGTACACCCTCTGTGTTCTGTTAGACAAGTAACTCTTTATCCACATTATAGCAGGGGGTGTAAAGCCATTACACATATGTTTTTCTGCAGCAGACTATGCTTGATAATGTAAAAAGCTGCAATGAAGCCTAACAACAGCCTCCACAATAATTTAATCATCAATTTCTCTCAGCCAATCGTCAGTCATTTGTGTGCCGTGCTTGTTGAGTGCCGTGCTTGTTGAGTGTCCTTCCCTGTATGCGTGCTGAAAGTCTGTTGTCAATTTGTTTACTGTGAAATAGCATTGTATCTGGTTAAACACATTTTTTTCTAGCTTATCTCCAAATCCATTGATCTTTAGTCAAGCATGAATTCACAGTTGTTTTAAGAGACATTCAGTATCTCTATGTGTTACATTCAAAATGTCACGGTATACAGTCGCTGAAGGAAGAATACTTGTGAATGGATGTTTATGAGGGAATCATTAGTACTCCTCATGTAGCCTGGTCCCAGATTTGTTTCTGTGTTCTTGTCAACTCCTATCATCATTGTCATGCAAATTCTCAAACAATAGGAGTTGCCAAGACAATATAAACAGATCTGAGACCAGGCTCCACCTCATGATAAGTGACATACCGTCTTGGTCTCTGGATCAATGTCCAAACGGATGAATCGGTATATATCCTCTGGTTTCAGGGTTTCTGGTTTCTCTATACCCAGTCTCTACAAACACATCACAAGGCAAACAATCATCTGCAAGAATGACAAGACCCCCCAACAAAAAGAATGAGCCCTTTAAACATGTCCCCCACGGCCCATTTGTCGGCTGCTATTTGTTTTAAACCCATTAAACCCTACATTTGATTTAAACTCTTTACATTCACTTGTACATTCACTATTCCTTCGTTGTTTTTTCGACAATGGTCTACACCCTTGACATTTTCTGTAAGTATTTTTCTTTACAGAAATGGCCCCTTACACAAATTTGCTTTGAGATGTCTGCTTTAACTTAACTTTACTTTGTAATAACCACATCAATAAAGAGAGGAAGATATTCCACTTGCCTTCAACCTATTGAGTTGGGACAGGGAGAACTTCCTGTGACCGTCCCTCAGTGGCACCAGCCAATCAAAGAGAGCCTGTGCGGGCATGGTAAAATTAAATCGCACCCTGTCATGAATTACACACAACTTGATTAACAGCCATTCCTCCTCCAATATATTTTGGTTTTACAAATCTGCTACGCATCTCGAATCTACAGTGCCTTCAGTAAGTATTCACACCCCATGACTTTTTCCACAATTTGTTTGGCAGCGTGAGTGAAGGAGGCATCGTTGCAAAATAGGAAGCCGATTCTAGATTTAATTTTGGATTGGAGATGCTTATTAATATGAGTCTGGAAGGAGAGTTTACAGTCTAGCCAGACAAATAAAATAAAATAAAATTGTTTAGCAGATGTTAATGTGAGTGTAGCACAATGCTTGTGCTTCTAGTTCCGACCTTGTAGTAATATCTAACAAGTAATCTAACAATTCCCCAACAACTACCTTTCACACAGAAGTGTGAAGGAATGAATAAGAATATGTACATAAAAATATATGGATGAGCGATGGCCGAACGGCGTAAGCAGGATGCAGTAGATGGTATAGAGTACAGTATATACATAAGATGAGTAATGTAGGGTATGTAAACATTATATAAAGTGGCATTGTTTAAAGTGGCTAGTGATACATTTACTACATCCAATTTTTAATTATTAAAGTGGCTCGAGATTTGAGTCAGTATGTTGGCAGCAGCCACTCAATGTTAGTGATGGCTGTTTAACAGTCTGATGTCCTTGAGATAGAAGCTGTTTTTCAGCCTCTTGGTCCCAGCTTTGATGCACCTGTACTGACCTCGCCTTCTGGATTATAGCGGGGTGAACAGGCAGTGGCTCCGGTGGTTGTTGTCCTTGATGATCTTTTTGGCCTTCCTGTGACATCGGGTGGTGTAGGTGTCCTGGAGGGCAGGTAATTTGCCCCCGGTGATGCGTTGTGCAGACTTCACTACCCTCTGGAGAGCCTTACCGTTATGGGCGGAGCAGTTGCCATACCAGGCGGTGATACAGCCCGACAGGATGCTCTCGATTGTGCGTCTGTAAAGGTTTGTGTGTTTCTGGTGACAAGACAAATTTCTTCAGCCTCCTGAGGTCGAAGAGGCGCTGCTGTGCCTAGGTATTTGTGGTTGTCCACATATTCTAAGTCAGAACCGTCCAGAGTAGTGATGCTAGTCGGGCAGGCAGCAATTGGTTGAAGAGAATGCATTTAGTTTTACTAGCATTTAAAAGCAGTTGGAGGCCACAGAAGGAGTGTTGTATGGCATTGAAGCTTGTTTGGAGGTTTGTTAACACAGTGTCCAAAGAAGGGCCAGAAGTTTACAGAATGGTGTCATCTGTGTAGAGGTGAATCAAGGAATCACACGCAGCAAGAGCAACATCGTTGATATAATGTCAAAGTGGATTTTAATTTTTTGAATTTGTACAAATGAATAATTCATTAAAACTGAAATGACTTGAGTCAATAAGTATTTAACCCCTTTGTTATGGCAAGCCTAAAGAAGTACAGGAGTACAAATTTGCTTAACAAGTCACATAATAAGATGTATGGACTCACTCTGTGTGCAATATTAGTGGTAACATGATTTTTGAAATACTACTCATCTCTGTACCACAAAGACCAGGGAGGTTTTCCAAAGCCTCGCAAAAAAGGGCACCGATTGGTAGATGGGTGAAAATAAAAAAAGCAGACTGAATATCTTGAGTATGGTGACGTTATCAATTACACTTTGGATGGTGTATCAATACAATTCCTAACTCAGTTGCCAAAGACGAAGGAAACCTCTCAGGGATTTCACCATGAGGCGAATGGTGACTTTAAAACAGTTACAGAGTTTAATGGCTGTGAGAGGAGTAATCTGAGGATGGATCAACAACATTATAGTTACTCCACAATACTAACCTAAAGGACAGAGTGAAAATAAGGAAGCCTGTACAGAATAACAGTCTTTCAAAACATGCATCCTGTTAGCAATAAGGCACTAAAGTAATGCTGCAAAAAATGTTTGCAAAGAAATTGAAAGAATGCCAAGAGCATGCAAAGCTGTCATCAAGGAAATTTCACACCCTGACCATAGAGAGCGCTTGGTTCTCTATGGTGTAGTAGGTCAAGACGTGACTAGGGGATGTTCTAGTTCAATATCTCTATGTTGGGGTTTTGTATGGCTCCCAATTAGAGGCAGCTGGTTTCGTTGCCTCTAATTGGTGATCATATTTAGGTAGCAATTCTTCCCACCTGTGTTTGTGGGATATTATTTGTGTTTGTGCTTTTAGCACCACTGAGGTTAAGTTTCGTTGCTTGTTTATTGTTTTGTTTTAAAGTTTCACTCAAATAAAGATGTGGAACTCAACACAAGCTGCACCTTGGTCCCGTCCTTATTACGAATGTGACAGGAAAAGGGTGGCTACTTTGAAGAATCTCAAATATAAAATATATTTTGATTTGTTTAATACTTTTTTGGTTACCACATGATTCCATATGTGTTATTACATAGTTTTGTTGTCTTCACTATTATTCTACAATGTCGAAAAGAGTAAAAATAAAGAAAAACCCTGGAATGAGTAGGTGTTCGAAAACTTCTGACTGGTACTGTAAATTGGCTTACAAATGGCTATCTGGCAATGATCAACAACCAATTTGACAGAGCTTGAAGAATTTTGAGAAGAATAATGGGCAAATATTGTACAATCCAGGTATGCAAAGCTCTTAGAGACTTACCCCAAAACACTCACAGCTGTTATAGCTGCAAAAGGAGATTCTTACATGTATTGACTCAGGGGGTTGAATACTTATCTAATCAAGATGTATTTTTCATTAAATTGTTTTAATTTGTAAATATTTTTTTCCACTTTCACAAGACATATTGTGCGTGGATCATTGACAAAAAAGTTATAATGAAATACATTTTAATCCCACTTTGTAACATAACAAAAGGTGTGAAAAGTTAAGAGGTGTGAATACTTTTTTGAAGACAATTTTATAATAAAGTAAAACATTCTATAATGAATCCCTTTTGTTTTTAGTGTGAGTAATGTAAATAGGCTTTTACATACAATTTTAAATAATGCAGTTTTGCAAGTTTTGGCTTGGAAGTAACAGAAAGCACACATACCACATACCTTCCTAGTAAACAAAGTAAAGAACAATTGAAATAGGTTTTGAAATAGAGAGACCAAATAATATTGGTCTAATATGATGTTTTGTATTACCTTATCTGACTGTGTTGACTCGCATAACACACGTGCATTGATAGTGTCCACCACCAGGCTATTGGCTGCCATAACAGCTTGTATATCACTAGTGAGGTGGAGACTGACCTGGAATCAGTGAGGTAGAACAGATTAAAAAGACTGCACTCAAATGTGAACATTGATGTATCTTAAAGGAGGAGTAGAAAGTGCTTACCTCTTCCATAGGAATGACTTGGCAATAACCACCTCCAACAGCACCACCTACATAGAAGTTATAATCAAAGTACATTTTATAATTGTTTAAACATGTGTGTATAACTATCTTTACAAATAATGGAGTAATTATTAATAAATCATTTAACAAACAATTTACAAATCCATAAATAAAGCTTTATGAAAAGGGGTATACAGAGTACACTTTGAGGGCTGAAACTTAACTTGAGAAACACGTGGTCACGCTAAGTTTTGCATAAATAATGTGCTTTTTATATGTGGAAGATTTGTGCATGTGTATGAGACTACACAACAACAACTGAGTATGCTTTCTTGTGATTATTTTGATTCGTCAGTTAAAGGCTTGTGATTTGTCAGATAAATTAGTTGGATGGATATATTTTTTAAAATAAATTAACAACTGGGTAATCCAGTGGCAAAATAATTTCAAAGACAGAAACACCAAGCAGTATGTTTTGTAAAAAAAAACTCACCTTTGACCCCAAAGTTTGAGCCCCGGCTGGGTTGGCGCACACAGGCAAAACTGTTGACATGAAGGTGTGCCCCTAGGGCCTGTGCCAACCCCAGGGTGGTGGTTGTCGTTCCCTCACCCAGTGGTGTGGGTGTGATCCTGCAAGGAGGAAGTCAAAGGACTTGGCACAGATACGATGCTGTGCCATTTGCCATAAAACATTTGATATTTCCGGGCACAGAGGCCAGGGCATATCCCATACAGGCTCATAATGAACTTTCCGTGCCAATATTAATTGGTACACATACTGCATATCGGTATGTGATGTGACCTAGAGTATTGCATACTGTCCCATTGGGCCCAGTCTTTCAAGTTTTACTACCCTTACCCTGTGACCACCAAATATTTCCCATTAGGCTGTGTCTTGAGGCGGTTCAAGGCCTCCAGACGAACTTTGGCTCGGGTCGTCCCGTAGGGCTCCACCTCCTCTGAGAAGAGGCCAACCTCCCGGGCCAGACGGCCAATTGTCTTTGGCGTGAAGGAGTGTGCGATGGCGGCATCACTGAAAAAGGTCACACTAGCTACAGCATGTAGAGAGCTTCTTTGATCTCATAAATGACATCATACTGATATAGGCCTACAGTGATGACAATTCTCCCCATTCTCTTTACTAATGTGGTTGTGTCCTTATGGCCACCACTGTTAGGACATGACCCTTACTTATTGTCAAATTGATAATGTAGGAGCAATATTAAAATATAACTGTATTCGCTGTATTGGCTGGCTGACTGACTGACTGACTAAATGGCTGACTGATCGATTGATTTATCATTTAATTTACTGAATATCGCGGGGTCACCTATATGAAACATAAATCCATTTGAGATAAGCGTAAAAGGCACAACTGTGGCAAGTCCTCTAAATTGTGTGAAGATGTAGCAAGGATATCAAGTCTATACCTGGGTTGAGGTTTCTGTGGCTTTAGCTTGGCGTAGGAAATGTTCCACTTTCCTGGCTGGTATGTCTTGAGAAAGCGCTTTGCACTCTGGACAGTGTTCTAGAAATGACAAAGAAAGAAAACACGAGATTAAATAGTTAACAGTTGTTGTTTTTATTTAACCGGGATAGCCCCCATTTTTTCAATTTTCGCCTAAATGACATACCCAAATCGAACTGCCTGTAGCTCAGGATCTGAAGCAAGGATATGCATATTCTTGGCTCCATTTGAAAGGAAACACTTTGAAGTGAATTGAATGTGAATTGAATGTGAATTGAATGTAGGAGAATATAACACAATATATCTGGTTGAAGAAAATACAAAGAAAATAAACAACCAGTATTTTTTTACCACCATCTTTGAAATGCAATAGATAGCCATCGCGCTGTTATAGCCATCACTCTGGTTGTAATAGTGTCCACAAGATGGAAGCAGTGTATGTGCAACGTTTCAGATGGATAACTTCAAGTATAACTGAACCTCGAGACTTTTAGTGTGAAGTCACCAGGTACATTTGGGCAAATCGCAAAGGAGACATGCACATTCATATTCCATTTTTATGCAAGAATATCGTCAAATCTGTATACTTGGACTTTGATTTAGCTTTCCAAGTATTAGTAGCCGTATAATGTTCCACATTTGCAAAACAACCAGTTTTAATAATAACTACATAACTCTGAATATCTTTATCATTTTTGTCCCAAATGAAAAGGCATGCTGTCGTACAAGGTTGGAAACTACATTTTACGATATATACATGGTTTCCCATATACGTGATACTCCCGTAAAGCCCAGCTCATTGTCTATCTAGCTAGCTTTGTTTGACCCCGATTGGTGCTTATTTGACAAAGATACAGTCATTCAAGTGGTGACCGCCCACGTCATTGGCGTGCCATGAAGACGTCGCTCCCTGACCAAATATGGTGTCCTATAGGATATACGACACGCCTAATGAAATAGTGAAGTCTTGTTAGCTTCTAGGATCTCTGAGGAATAGATTCGAAAGTGATTTGGCGTGTCGAAACAACGTTTAGGGTGAGATTTTCACAGATTCCTTTCTTTGCAAAATGTACAAGTGGAAATACAAAATTGATCTTGCATGCTATATGGACCTTTTTAGGATATGAAAAATGATTTTATCTAACAAAAGAACACTTCATGTTATCTCTGGGACACTTTGGATGATACATCAGAGAAAGATTTCAGAATGTAATTACACATTTCAGCTATCAAACCTATCACGATGAAAAAGCTGTTTTGTTGTTAGGCGCTCTCCTTAAACAACAGCATGGCATTTTTTCGCAGTAATAGCTACTGTAAATTGGACAGTGCAGTTATAAGAATTTAACCTTTCAGCCGATATATAAGAGACTTACATTTACCGAAATTTGCTGTTTATCTAAAATCTGTGATCTTGACATAACACGCTGCATGATTTACAACTGTCCTGTTGACAGGACGCCGATCCTTAAGATTAAGAAAACAAAAATCCCCAAAAGATAAAAACATCCTCATTTAAAACTACACAGAGAAAAAAGGGCATTTGTTTTGTAACTATAGGTGAACATTGAACAGGGTCAAAGCCAAGATATTTATGTGGTAAGGCCTATAAAATAGACTGGCAAGAACATTTACGAACATGAAAACATCTATTATTTTGTATTGATGTAGTGTCTTTATCTTAGAGAGGAAACTAAAACAATTTAATCAGAAAGGTTCATTGTCCCCCTTAGCTCAAAATGAGTGTCTGTGCATTATAATATAGCAATAATTTGTTTCAGATCAATTCTTTTAAAACAAAACTTATATCTACACAAATGCAAAAAGCCTAAATAAGTCTGTTTGACGTTCATTGAATGCACTTTTTAGCACGAAAAACACTCAAAAGTAATATAATTGAATTTATGACAGCCTACCTCCATGAGCATAGCAACGGTCATTGGTCCCACTCCCCCGGGCACAGGGGTAATAAACCCAGCCTTCTCCTTGGCAGAGGGGTAATGCACATCCCCCACCACTCGCATCCCGTTGGCTTTGCTGTCATCTGTGGGGGTCCAATGGTCAGGGTCAAAGTTCAAAGGCTGAAGTTGAGGGTCACTGAGAACCCAAGCAGTAGCCTGGCTACTGGACTTTCTACATTCAACATCATCACATTGTTGCATTAATGACACGTTGACTAAAGCAGAAACAGACTAGCACCAGACAAGGAGGAATTTAAAAGGAGACATCTGCTTCCTTCTGAAAGTGTTAAATGGTTTCCTCTCCTCCTCTCCTGTTCTTTATCACCAATGATCGGTATGGACATTGGATGCTATTCAAGACTGTAGCTCTTGGGTTGTGATTGAGAAAACGGTTGTTATACATACCTGGGATGTGGTTGATGCCACAGTCGATAACCACAGCACCCTCCTTCAACCACTCGCCTTTCACCATCTCCGCCATGCCTGCACCCACCACCAATATGTCTGCCCTTCCCACCTGGAAAAGGGTTCAGATGTCATACATTCACGTAGATCAGTCTTATTATTATAGGTTACATCTTATAAAATATGTTTTAACCAGGGGTGGGAACCAAAATTATTTCCCAACTGTTTTGCTCTGAACAGAACCATTATTATTTTTGTTCCGTTCCACAGTTCAGACCAGCAGTTCCACATTTAGCTCGATATTAAATCACTTCACCAATCAGTGTGGATAAAGCAGCGTCTATAGTTGTTTGCATTGGGCAGACAAGTGTGGGGCAAGAGATGCGACTGTAATTGTGGGGAGAGAGGGCCTCAAACATGAATCCTTAAAGAGATGGGTGGGGATAAGGCTTTAGAGGATGCGAACAATCCTGAATGGGTGTAGACAAAGATGAGCTTTCTAGTAGGTGTACCAAAATATTTAAGGGCCATTTTATAAAGATTGGGGTTACAAGTTTATCAACTTTCAATGCAGAATAACTTTCCCATTGTTCTTCAACTGCAGTGTATTATATACCATGTTGTAATACTATCCAATATAAAAAAATACCACTTCAAATGTTGCTACATAAGACAATCGAGGCGGTTGGTCACATAAACAGTACATTCGTGAAAGTATTCAGACCACTTGACTTTTTCCACAATTTGTTATGTTACAGCCTTATTCTAACATTGATTATTGTTTTTCTCCCTTATCAATCTACACACTATATCCCATAATGACAAAGCAAAAACAGGTTTTTAAAAATGTTGGCTAATTTATAAAAAATGTAAACTGAAATATCACATTTACAAAAGTATTCAGCACCTTTGGCAGCAATTACAAAGCTTGACAAACCTATATTTTGGGGAGTTTCTCAGATTCGTCTCTGCAGATCCTCTCAAGCTCTGTCAGGTTGGATGGGGAGTGTTACGTTACCCAGTTCCTGTGTGGTTGTGGGTTTGTATGTATGCGTATGTATTTCAAGAAATGGCTTCCTGGATTCCCCTAAGCAGCTGATTGGTCGGCCCCCATTGCTAATTGGAGCTGACCCCGCCCTCTCGTCAGGGGATACAGCTGTCTGCAATCACAGACTCCTTCTCCAGCTGTATAAAAGTCAGTGTTCCTTTGCTCAGAGGGAGAGCTTCTGGGTATGCACCAGCATTGGTTGTTGTGCAGAGAGAGTATCGTTGATGCTCTGTGTTGCTCAAACCATTTTTGTAAAGTATTTTGTAGCCGGTCCTGCTGAGGTATGTTTTTGTCACAAGGGCTGTGTTTTGATTATTGATATTGTTCACGTTACGTTAGTATTATTCTGTTTTTGTTCCCAGGGGGGAAGGGGAAGGCACCTTGGGAGTGTTTAGGCAAGAGACCATACATATACCTGCAGTATGTACTGTCTATGCACACTAGGTAAGACCTGGGCAGACCACCCCCTGTAATTTGGTTAGTGAGCCAGGTGGTGCTAGTTAGGTAAGTTGTGGGTAGGTAGGAGAGGGGGCTCTTTAAGTTTTACTTTTGTTGCTTTGCACCAGTCCAGCCCCTTTCCCCCAAAGTACAGTGTGTAAAGGAATAAATTCCCTGTTAAAGGTAACATTCTCTGCCTCTGTCATTCTTACCCGCACCTACAGTCACATACCTCTTTCACTCCAAGGGGAGTTGAGTGTAGAAGGGTGTTGCGTTCCCCCCTCCAAGAGGTGTGCGTAACAGGGAGCATTGCTGCACAGCTATTTTCAAATCTCTCCTGGGATGTTCGATCGGGCTCTGGCTGGGCCACTCAAGGATATTCAGAGACTTATCTCGAAGCCACTCCTGCGTTGTCTCGGCTGTGTGTTTAGGGTCGTTTTCATGTTGCAAGGTGAACCTTCACCCTAGTCTGAGGGCCTGAGCGCTCTGGAGCAGGTTTTCATCAAGGATCTCTCTGTACTTTGCTCAGTTCATTTTTTCCCTCGATCCTGAATACAATGGTTGCTCAATGAAAAGTGTTGTGATTATACTGCTGGACTTAGAGGTCATTTGTGGTTTAGTACAGTACCCTGCATCACTGCTTCATTTCTCCAGACCAGTGCAAGGGGGAGTTAGAGCACTGATTTATGATTTTGGGTCCCAAGGCTCTACTGTGGCTCTAACTGACAATGAATGGGCGTTCTAAACCAAGTAGAAACTGATAATTGTGCACTACTTCAAAATTGAATGATGAGGATGATGAGGATGAAGAAGGTGATTGAATTTAGAACAATAGTGTAAGAATTGCTATTCCTCTGTCCTGCACGTGCACACCCTGTTTGTTTCTACTCGTCAGTATTTACTTACTAAAACTGTTGTTACACTAAGGTTTTTATTCTAAGAGAAACAAAAATGTTTGATTATATTCCATGATATTCTTAAGATATGTGTTGACTGAATATAAGTGATGTCTGCTAAATAATCAAGTTGATGGCACAGTCATATAGCCTCGGCACCTACATAAAGCTGAGTGACTCAGTCATATAGCCTCGGCACCTACAAAAACAGAAATAAATAATTCTAAATAACTGGCTTTATTTACAAATTGGTAAGAATGTCTCACCCCATGTTCAAGAATGGCCTTTTGAAAATGAAATCATTTCCAAAATATAGTTTTTTGAAACAAATTGATTATTAATTAATTTAGAATGATATAAAAGCCCCTTAGATATTTTCACAGATCAGATTTGCCCTAATGAAAAATGCCCCTTAGATATTAATTTAGAATAATCCAATCCTCTAAATGTAATTATTGTTGGAGAGTCACGTCATTGAAAAACAATATTTTCGATATACTGGTGGTCTACCATAGGCGACATGAGTCTCACTAGTGTTGAGTAATGTGGTGTAGGTCTTATTTATTTAAAGAGCATATTGAAGTTAGAAGGAACACGTTTTGAAGCATTAGTCTACAACTATTTTATCACCGTTTCGTGCTGCTCTGAGACAAGCATTGGGACTGGTCTTGATAAATCAATGAGATTTTTACTTTCACTATCTCCATTGGGGCATTGGTTAGACTACAATTAGGGTGTGGAAATGTTATGCTCGTTGTACAGTAGCCTACTCCTGACTGTCACTTTGTACTGTCTCAGAGCTCTATGGACAATTCCTTTGAACTCATGGCTTGGTTTTTGCTCTGACATGCACTGTCAACTGTGGGACCTTATGTAGACAGGTGTGTGCCTTTCCAAATGACGTCCAATCAACTGAATTTACCACAGTTGGACTCCAAGTTGTAGAAACATCTCAGTGATGATCAATGGAAACAGGATGCACCTGAGCTCTTATGTAAATAAGGTATTTCTGTTTTTGATTTTAATACATTTGCTATTTCTAAATACCTGTTTTTGCTTTGTCATTATGGGGTATCGTGTGTAGATTGATGAGAGAAAATTATAATTTAATAAATTTTAGAATAAGGCTGTAATGTAAAAAAAAATAACGGTCTGAATACGTATGTATATATATACACACTACCGTTCAAAAGTTTTGGGTCACTTAAAAATGTCCTTGTTTTTGAAAGAAAAGCAAATTGATCAGAAATACAGTGTAGACATTGTTAATGTTGTAAATTACTATTGTAGCTGGAAATGGCTGATTTTTAATGGAATATCTACATAAGCGTACAGAGGCCCATTATCAGCAACCATCACTCCTGTGTTCCAATGGCATGTTAGATAATCCAAGTTTATCATTTTGAAAGGCTAATCGGTCAATAGAAAACCCTTTTGCAATTATGTTAGCACAGCTGAAAACTGTTGTTTTGATGAAAGAAGCAATAAAACTGGCCTTCTTTTGACTAGTTGAGTATCTGGAGCATCAGTATTTGTGGGTTCGATTACAGGCTCAAAATGGATAGAAACAAAGGACCTTCTTCTGAAACTCGGTCTATTCTTGTTCTGAGAAATGAAGGCTATTCCATGTGAGAAATTGACAAGAAAAGGAAGATCTTGTACAACGCTGTGTACTTCTCCCTTCACATAATAGCACAAACTGGCCCTAACCAGAATAGAAAGAGGAGTGGGAGGCCCCGATGCACAACTGAGCAAGAGGACAAGTACATTAGAGTGTCTAGCTTGAGAAACAGACACCTCACAAGTCCTCAGCTGGCAGCTTCATTAAATACTACCCGCAAAACACCAGTCTCGACGTCAACAGTCAAGAGGCAACTCCAGGATGCTGGCCTTCTAGGCAGAGTTGCAAAGAAAAAGCCATATCTCAGACTGGCCAATAAAAAGAAGAGATTAAGATGGGCAAAAGAACACAGACACTGGACAGGAACTCTGTCTAGAAGGCCCGCATCCCGGAGTCGCCTCTTCACTGTTGACGTTGAGACTCTGTACAATGCCTACACTGTATTTCTGATCAATTTGATGTTATTTTAATGGACAAAAACAAGGTAATTTCTACGTGACCCCAATCTTTTGATTGGTTGTGTACATACTGAACAAAAATATAAACACAACAAGTGTTGGTTCCATGTTTCATGAGCTGAAGTAAAATATTCCATAAATGTTCCATATGCACAAAAACATATTTCTCTGGTGCTGAGGAGTATTTCTGTCTGTAGCCCTTTTGAGTGGAAAAACTCATTCTGATTGGCTGGGCCTGGCTCCCAAGTGGGTGGGCCTATGCTCTCCCAGGCCCACCAATGGCTGCGCCCATTGCCCAGTCTTGTAATCCATAAATTAGGGCCTAATTAATTCATTTCAGTTGACTGGTTTCCTTCTATGAACTGTGACTCAGTAAAATCTTTGAAATTGTTGCACGTTGCTTTTATATTTTTGTTCAGTATATACAGTATATTTTTACACACATTACATCTAAATAAAGGTGCTTAGCCAAATAGAACATAACTGAGCGCATTTGTGGAGTTAGCTGATGAACGCAACTTTTTTTATGACCATTTTGAATCTATTAAAAAATAAGTGCACTAAATGGTGCTGAAGGATTCAAAAGCAGGTGACGATTACAAGAGGGGACCATTTCATGCTTCAACAGATGCAGTAATAAAATCAGTGAGAGGAAGGACGTGAACTTTCAACCAAGTGATTATAGGACGCAGTTGGAAGATTGTTCAAGAAGGGGATGGGATGCTAGCCTGAGTCCAGATATATTAGTGCTGTTCTGCCGTCTCTTTATTTCTATCACTGTCACACCAAATGACAGCAATGCAGTCGGCAAGACAGCGCACACAGATCTGGGGTCAGGTTAGATGGTGTTACTTGTGCAGCCAGGTCAGTTGTTTTGGAATGACAGGTGGTCACGGTGGCATGGCTCCATAGAAGCAGGTCATGCATGGGCGCTCCCACAATCTTGCTACGGCCAATCACCACAGCGTTCTTCCCTGCCACTGACGTGCCTATACGTGCAGACACAATTGGGGACCATTACACATTGCTCCATTTTATTCTCACACATACACATACTTGGCAATTTTCAAGTGATGATTTTTTAAATTATTACGTACATTTTTATTTTAGAATGTTATATAATGTAAATATTGTCAGGTCCGGTCATACAGTATGATACATTTATCAATAAAGCACAAACCCAATTAAGACCCTGACAAGCATCCTAAACAAGGAAAAGTATCCAGTTTCGTGCTTATGTGCGTTTCAAGGGAAGTGTTTGTGTATCGTTCGGCTATTATACAATAATCTCCATGGCAACAATAAGAGGTGTGTGACCCTCACCTGTCTGACTAATGAGCTTCATGCAGCCTTTAGGAGTACAGGGGATGAAACAGTCCCCCAGGTCCCCCCGAGAGAGCTTCCCCGCGTTGATACTGGTCAGCCTGAGAACACACACACACATACAAATCTATAGTATCACATTTCACATGCAATGGATGCTAAGGAATAGGTAGCATCTCTCTCTCTCTCTCTTGATCCCCCACCCCACACTCTCGCTCTCTATAAAACACACACACACAATCAAACAAACAATGCCGACTGTGCCAGACACACACACTTCCATAAACTGAGAGCTTCCGGAAATGTTCTAAACTTCCAATCGGCGGAAGGTATTTTGGGGACATGGATTGATATTGGGGCCTCCTCTGACTTGTGTCATAGTTTATACGACCTGCAGAACAAATCACTACTGCCCTAAGATGTGGACAAGGAATCAATTGTACTCATCACTTGCCTAAATTGGACCAGCTCGTCTAAATTGGACCAGCTTGTCTAAATTGGACCAGCTTGTCTAAATTGGACCAGCTTGTCTAAATTGGTCCAGCTTGTCTAAATTGGACCAGCTAATCTAAATTGGACCAGCTTGTCTAAATTGGACCAGCTTATTTTCCAAGCTCTCCCACAGTGTGAGAAATGACTTGTACAAGTCTGCCTAAACACTATCCAAACCCCTTCAAAGAGTCCACTCTGTCGCCTCCAACAAACCTTACTGATGCGCTAGCTCGATCACGTACCCTCAATATATTTGCTCTAGTTCCACACCAGTGCTTGAATCAAACGGCTGTGTACACACACAAGAAAAGATACTACACTATTTGCCCTTAGGAGGTCTGCGTCCTGAATGGCACCAAATTCCCTTTATAGTGCAATTATTTTGACCAGATGCCCAAATGGCCATGACCATAGAAGTTGGCAAGACAGCACAAATCATGGTGGCTGAAACCAGACCAAAGGGAGTCAGATGGAACTGGAAGAGACCGGAGCCTCAGGGAGTGTTTGTGGTGTGTGTGAAATGTTTGTTTTTTATGTGTTTGGGAGTTGTTTTTTTGGGGGGGGGGTCGTAGTGGTGGTGGTGTTTGTGTGTTGGGTGGGGAAACGCTTATTATTATTTTATTTAAAAAATATATTTAACCTTTATTTAACTAGGCAAGTCAGTTAAGAACACATTCTTATTTACAATGACGGCCTAGGAACAGTGGGTTAACTGCCTTGTTCAGGGGCAGAACGACGGATTTTTACCTTGTCAGCATTATGACCAATAAACATATATTTTATATGTTTACGATATTTACAACTGACAGACTTATCTTTTGCTCAGAAACTGAAGAACAATTAAACTAAATAGAGACTGATTTCAGCAGGTCATGTTACTCTCAAGACAGGTCAAGAGCGTCCATTGTGCTAATAGGCTGCTGGATTGCAAGTGCAGTAAAATGACTCTTTTGCTCAAATTAGGTTTGTCCCTCAAATATAAATAACTATACACTGTGTTAATATCTAAGTATTTGTTAAGTGTAAAAAAGTAAACGAGTGATTACTTAAAAACCCTGGTGACAAACAGCTCCTCACTGCCACTATGAGCTTATTGTGAAAGGTGTGACTGTGTAAGCTAATAGTAACAGTAGCAACAGAAGTAACAGTAGGCCTACTACTCACAGTACAAACAATAGTAATAGTATGTTTCAATGTTAATATCAATAGTAGCATACAGGGGTTGGAACCGGTTCAGGGAACAGAACTGAAAACTGGAAAAGAAAGGCATCAACAAACAGGACCAGAACCCGTTACGAAAGTGATCTATCTGTTCTGGAACATAACTGTTATTTTAAAAGCATGTGAACCGGTTAATAAAGTATTTTATCCAGGCATTTTTTTCTAGTCCCACAAAAAAATGCAACAAAGCACCTATGCAAAGCCCTCCCTTTTTGTCAATCAGAAACTTATTCCATCATCTGCCTGCCAGCTGAAAATCTTGCTAATATGTGTGCGTGTGGGCTATCTACCCATCCCCCTCCGAAACATAGCAGTAGCCTACTGATGTTACAAACGTGATTCAGAAGATCCGGAGCGTGATTTTTAATTAGAGAAGAATGGATGAACCTTTCCAGTGCTAGTTAGGGATACTATAGTTATCACATGTCACATTAGATCCATTATCTACAAAAAGGTAAGAAGGGTTTTTAATTTTGGTGCCGCTCTGCACACACACGCTTGTTAGCTAGCTAGCTTCTCTGGTCCAACATTAAGCCAACTCTGAAGTTAAAATACATTCAAAGTTCCTCCATAAAAGCCATAGGTAGAATTCTGTGGGCCTAATTCAGAGAATGCATGTCATCACAAGATGCCCAGTGCTTCAAACAAAGCCTTCTCGTCCACCCTCTCGCTCTTTCCCCACCCGCAAAATCTCAGCTGCATCTTGTGCCTGACACTTGTCTTTCCATCATGCGTTGTAAACAACGCACTGAGCTATAGCTTGTCTGCTCCATAGCACACTGCATTGTTGGTGAAGTAATTTAATGTTGAGCTAAATGTAAAGAAAAGAGAAGGATTTCAGAGGTTTAAAAAGGACAGAAAGGAACGACATGAACCGGTACTTTTTTGGGGAGTTCGAACTTGTTCAGAACTTTATTTTGCTGGTCGAAACGGGAAAAAAATAACAATGGTTTTGTTCAGAACAAAACAACTGGAAAATGATTTAGGTTCCAACCCCTAGTAGCACATGCAGGCTCCCTGTGAGAGTTGTCACTTACCCATCCACATCCTTTTCTGGGGCCACGGCATTAGTCACCTTCTCTGTGTCCATGGGGTTGATAGAGTCCAGGGGCAGCTGGACAATGAGGCCGTGGACCTCTAGGTTCTCATTGACCTCTACAATTCTACGGAGGACCTGTGCAGGCCAAGGTTTTAGAGTGGTGGTCAGGGATTGGTGAAGAAGTGCTAGTACAGAATAACAACATAGCCCTATTATTAAAATAATATCAAACTTGTTTAAAAGTTAATATCTGAGGAGTATTCACAATATCAAACTTGCTTGATTTTTTATATTTCAAATGCTTTTCAAGGCCTGTATTTTTTTTGCTTAGGTACAGGATTCAATGCCCCTCTTACGCAAATGTGCCAAATGTTGTATCCATATCTATGTTATATTTTAGATGCTCCTTGTTCAGGCTCTTCCCATTGGTCACAAACATCAATTCAACGTCTATTCCACGTTGGTTCAACGTATCTTCATTGAAATGATGTAGAAACAACATTGATTCAACCAGTGTGTTCCAAGTAGGTTGAAATACACACACTACTCTGGCCGTATAGGAGCATGTACAATACCAGTCAAACGTTTGGCACACCTACTCATTCAAGGGTTTTTCTTTATTTTGACTATTTTCTACAACTAACCACAATTTTCTAGTAACCAAAAAAGTGTTAAACAAATCAAAATATAGTTTATATTTGAGATTTTTCAAAGGAGCCACCCTTTGCCTTGATAACAGCTTTGTACTCTCTTGGCATTCTCTCAACCAGCTTCAACTGGAATGCTTTTCCAAGAGTCTTGAAGGAGTTCCCACATATGCTGAGCACCTTTCCTGCTTTTCCTTCACTCTGCTTCCCAACTAATCCCAAACCATCTCAAATGGGTTGAGGTCGGGGATTGTGGAGGCCAGGTCACCTGATGCAGCACTCCATCACTCTCCTTCTTGGTCAACTAGCCCTTACACAGCCTGGAGGTGTGTTGGGTCATTGTCCTGTTGAAAAACAAATGATAGTCCCACTAACGGCAAGCCAGATGGGATGGCGTATCGCTGCAGAATGCTGTGGTAGCCATGCTGGTTAAGTGTGCCTTGAGTTCTAAATAAATCACTGACAGTGTCACCAGAAAAGCACCCCCACACCATCATTATGCTTCACGGTGGGAACCACACATGCAGAGATTATCTGTTCACCTACTCCTCCATGCTTCACGGTGGGAACCACACATGCAGAGATTATCTGTTCACCTACTCCTCCATGCTTCACGGTGGGAACCACACATGCAGAGATTATCTGTTCACCTACTCCTCCATGCTTCACGGTGGGAACCACACATACAGAGATTATCCGTTCACCTACTCCTCCATGCTTCACGGTGGGAACCACACATGCAGAGATTATCTGTTCACCTACTCCTCCATGCTTCACGGTGGGAACCACACATGCAGAGATTATCCGTTCACCACTCCTCCATGCTTCACGGTGGGAACCACACATGCAGAGATTATCTGTTCACCTACTCCTCCATGCTTCACGGTGGGAACCACACATGCAGAGATTATCCGTTCACCTACTCAGCGTCTCTCAAAGAAACGACGGCTAGACCCTAAGATCTCACATTTGGACTCATCAGACCAAAGGACAGATTTCTAATGTCCACTGCTCATGTTTCTTGGCCCAAGCAAGTCTCTTCTTATTATTGGTGTCCTTTAGTAGTGGTTTCTTTGCAGTTATTTGACCATGAAGGCCTGATTCACTTATTTGGGCTGAAATTTCTGATGCTGGTAACTCTGATGAACTTATCCTCTGCAGCCGAGTTAACTCTGGGTCTTCCTTTCCTGTGGCGGTCCTCATGAGAGCCAGTTTCATCATAGCGCTTGATGGTTTTTGCATCTGCACTTCAAGAAACTTTCAAAGTTCTTCAAATTTTCCGCATTGAATGACCTTCATGTCTTAAAGCAATGATGTACTGTCATTTCTCCTTGCTTAATTGAGCTGTTCTTCCCATAATATGGACATGGTCTTTTACCAAATAGGGCTATCTTCTGTATACCACCCCTACGTTGTCACAACTGATTAGCCAAACGCATTAAGAAGGAAATAAATTCCACAAATTAACTTTTAATAGGGCTCAACTGTTATTTGAAATACATTCCATGTGACTACCTCATGAACTGGTTGTGATAATGCCAATAGTGTGCAAAGCTGTTGTCACACCAGCCTTCGCTTTGGCTCCCCCTCCTGTCCAACTCAGGCATTCGGTGTCGCCGGCCTTCTAGCTGCTGGCGAACCTACTGCTGGAAAACGCCTTTCACTCATCAACCCTGGACTTGTCTCGTCATCATTACACACACCTGGTTCCAATCCCCACTCTATCACTGTATACATACTCCCTCTGCCATTTGTCTTTGTCAGTCATTGCAAATGTTACTTCTTTTCCTGAGTGGAATCTCTCCTACTATTTCCTGAATGCTTTATATTTTGCACTTTGTGTTCACCCTGTGCCTTTTTGTTTCTGAAGATGTATTTTTTCACAACAGCATTTAGGTTTCTTCCCGCTTTAATCTATGTTGTTAACTTCTTGGATATAGGGGGCGCTCTTTTAATTTATGGATAAAAAAACGTGCCCGTTTTAAGCGCAATATTTTGTCACGAAAAGATGCTCGACTATGCATATAATTGACACCTTTGGAAAGAAAACACTCTGACGTTTCCAAAACTGCAAAGATATTATCTGTGAGCACCACAGAACTCATGCTACAGGCGAAACCAAGATGAAACTTCAAACAGGAAATGAGCAGAATTTTTGAGGCTCTGTTTTCCATTGTCTCCTTATATGGCTGTGAATGCACCAGGAATGAGCCTGCCCTTTCTGTCGTTTCTCCAAGGTGTCTGCAGCATTGTGACGTATTTGTAGGCATATCATTGGAAGATTGGCCATAAGAGACTACATTTACCAGGGGTCCGCCCGGTGTCCTTTGTCTAAATTGGTGCGTAATCTACAAGCTGCACGCAGTCATCCAGTGATTGAGAGGAGAGAGGAGGCTTCCACGAACGATATATCATGAAGAGATATGTGAAAAACACCTTGAGGATTGATTCTAAACAACGTTTACCATGTTTCAGTCGATATTATGGAGTTAATTTGGAAAAAAATTCGGCGTTTTGATGACTGAATTTTCGTTTTTTTTTGGTAGCCAAACGTGACGCACCAAACGGAGCGATTTCTCCTAAACAAATAATCTTTCAGGAAAAGCTGAACATTTGCTATCTAACTGAGAGTCTCCTCATTGAAAACATCCAAAGTTCTTCAAAGGTAAATGATTTTATTTGAATGCTTTTCTTGTTTTTGTGAAAATGTTGCCTGCTGATGCTAACGCTAAATGCTACGCTAGCTACGCTAGCTGTTACACAAATGCTTGTTTTGCTATGGTGGAGAAGCATATTTTGAAAATCTGAGATGACAGTGTTGTTAACAAAAGGCTACGCTTGAGAGCTAGCATATTAATTTCATTTCATTTGCGATTTTCATGAATAGTTAACGTTGCGTTATGGTAATGAGCTTGAGGCTGTATTCACTAGAATCAAGAGGTTAAAATAAACTCAGTAGTACTAAACCTGCGACTGCCTCCTGCCTCCTCCTCTCTACTACCACAGTGACAGCTGTCATCTAGGCTCCTTTGAAGAATCTCAAATATAAAATATATGTTGATTTTTTTTAAACGCTTTTTTGGTTGCTACATGATTCCATATGTGTTATTTCATAGTTGTGATGTCTTCACTATTATTCTACAATGTAGAAACTAGTAAAAATAAAGAAAAACCCCGGAATTAGTAGGTGTGTCCAAACTTTCATCAAAACATAACATGGATGTAGTGGCTGTACTTCTTACCTCATCCTCAGTTGCAGTCTTTGGCAGTCTGACATGGCTGGCATTGATTCCAATCTATAGAAATGGTGGCAGTGATTAGCATTCTCATTGCAAGTATACATCAAATAGCTAGCATGTGTTACTATCGACGCTCTGCTGCCACAGTGCTTACCTCAGCTGCGGCTTTTAGCTTCATGCTAATGTAGAGGTTAGAATCGTCTCTGTCACCCACCTGAAACACACACACAGTCCTGTATAACTAACCTTGTGCGGACACACAATTCAGTCCCATTCAAAATCCTATTTTCCCTAACCCTAGATACTAAAACTAACCTTAACTCCTAACCCTAACACTAATTCTAACCTTAACCCCTAGAAATACTATTTGTCCCCAGTTGGTGAAATTTTGGTTTGCTTAAAATAAGTATAGTTAAACACATCTAGAGATACACACACCAAATAGGATTTTAATAACAAAACAATACTGAATATACTGTATGTATGTTGTTTTATCAAGTTACACAGCTTCAAATACTAAACATGGAGATCGAATGCTCTCCAGCTACACATCAACAACAAATAAAGAGCATGTTCCCAAGTCTGTATATCAGCTGTCCTACCACAGAGTAAGCAGAGCAAAAACTGATGAATAAGTGTAGAGATGACATTAATTACTAAATGTATAACTAAATGCAAATGATTCATTGTAGTTGATAAAAACAGAAGTTATACAAAAGAAATAGAAAACAGCAATCTACTTGTGGTGTTGGGATACATGTTACTCAACAAAACAATGTTTACAATTTGAAACAAAAAAGAACACTGAAAACATTTCATTATTCACCGAGTGCACAAAACATTAGGAACACCTGCTCTTTCCATGACAGACTGACCAGATGAATCCAAGTGAAAGCTATGATCCCTTACTGATGTTTCCTGTGAAATCCAGAAGGGGTTGAAGTGGAGGAGACAGGTTAAAGAAGGATTGTTAAGCCTTGAGACAACTGAGACATGGATTGTTTATGGGCAAGACAAGATATTGAAGTGCCTTTGAACAGGTTATGGTAGTAGGTGCCAGGCACACCGGTTTGAGTGAGTCAAGAACTGCAACGCTGCTGCATTTTTTAAATACTCAACAGTTTCTCATGTATATCAAGAATGGTCCACCACCCAAAGGACAACCAGCCAACTTGACATAACCGTGGGAAGCACTGGAGTCAACATGGGTCAAGCATCCCTATGGAACGCTTTCGACTCCTTGTAGAGTCCATGCCCTGATGGATTGAGGCTGTTCTGAGGGCAAAAGTGGGTGCTACTCAATGTTAGGAATGTGTTGCGAAGGTTTTGTACACTCACTGTACATTCTGTTGTTTTGAAAGAATTGGGCTTCTGAATATTTTAGCAAGGTTATTTAAGACCTGGAAGGGTTACAGAGAGGAAACCTCAGAGTTAGAAAACAAATCAACAGTAAAGTAGCCTATGAGGAGAGCAAAACAATCAACACATTTACCTAAAGCTCATCTGAAGAAGTGTGGAATTAGAAAAGAAGAAAAAGAATTAAGTAAAGAAAAACAGCTCAAAAGAAACACTCTGGTAATGAAATAAGGAAACGTCCACAAAAGGGCCTTTCACACTACTGTGCAGAGTTGAGCCAAACTGAAGCAAGCTGTACTGAGCCGGCCTCATTATTAATCCTCCACAACACAGTTGCTGGAATTGTGCTGGAAAGGACAAAGTGAAGAGAAAATATCCAAGCGAGCACGACACAGTTTGGGTTGGCAGGATAATGGGAAAAGGGAAAAGACACACCTGCAACACTACCAGACCTGGCCGGAAGCCAGGGAACTGGCCCCTCATCTGGTCCAAGTCCTCTTTCAACCTTTCTCTCACCAGCCTGTGTTGTACAAGAACAACCACATTGTAACATTAGTTACACTTCCTATGAAGCTGATATAATGCATTATAAACACACTCGTAGAACGAACAACCACATTGAAACATTGGTAACATTTTCAATGAATCCCATGCCCATAATACCTTATAAACACACTCATTACACTACCTTCTTGCCCTTTGTGCTGTTGTCTGTGCCCATTAATGTTTGTACCATGTTTTGTGCTGCTACCATGTTGTGTTGCTATCATGCTGTGTTGTCATGTGTTGCTGCCTTGCTATGTTGTTGTCTTAGGTCTCTTTATGTATTGTTGTCTCTCTTGTCTCAATGTGTGTTTTGTCCTATATTTATACATATATATTTTTAATCTCAGTCCCCGTCCCCACAGGAGGCCTTTTGTCTTTTAGTCAACCATCATTGTAAATAACAATTTGTTCTTAACTGACTTGCCTAGTTAAATAAAGGTAAAATAAATAAATAAGAAAGAACAGACACAATATAACATTCAGCACTCCCCCGTATCAAACTCCATGACCTCCATGAGGCACCTTCACTCCAACATGCTGTGATATCACAGAGTCATAGGCTACTCACTGAGACGTCTTGTTGCCCGAGACAATTGTCGCCAGGTTGCGCCTGCCTCCTCTGCATCCTGTGGACCCTAGACGGAGGGTGAGGGCGGCGAAGGAAAGCATGGCTGACAACTGGAGAAAGATGGCTGGATGGCTGGATGGATGGATGGATGGGTGGAGAAATGAAGAGAAATAATAATGGATAGATGGTAATGGGATTTTAAAAGGCCCAGAGAACAGAAAAAGGAACTGCATCCACTACAACTACAGTGCAACATATATCCCATTATGAACAATTGAAAACATCACAAGTGCCATTTACAACTATAATAATAATAAATTACATTTGGAGAGTGCTTTTCATTTACCAATGTAAATCACAAAGCTCTTATACTGCAAGCCAGAAAACTGCAAACCCATACAGCAAGCCAGAAAACTGCAAACCCATACACCAAGCCAGAAAACTGCAAACCCATACAACAAGCCAGAAAACTGCAAACCCATACAACAAGCCAGAAAACTGCAAACGCATACACCAAGCCAGAAAACTGCAAACCCATACACCAAGCCAGAAAACTGCAAACCCATACAACAAGCCAGAAAACTGCAAACGCATACACCAAGCCAGAAAACTGCAAACCCATACAGCAAGGCAGAAAACTGCAAACCCATCCAACAAGGCAGAAAACTGCAAACCCATACAACAAGGCAGAAAACTGCAAACCCATACAGCAAGGCAGAAAACTGCAAACCCATACAACAAGCCAGAAAACTGCAAACCCATACAGCAAGCCAGAAAACTGCAAACCCATACAAAAAGCTAGAAAACTGCAAACCCATACAACAAGCCAGAAACTGCAAACTGAAACATGCAATGTTGCAATATCTTATAATAATGTAATAACAGATTACAATTACAACTATATTATTATACAATAATTGTATTATTATTTTTGTTATTATAAATATTTGAAAAGTAAGAGACATAAGAATGACTTACCAGAGTTAATGCAATGTCCAGAAGTGGATCTAGTCTCTTGAGGACCAGGTCAGCCACCAAGTGATCCACACTCCAACATAGTGGTCTAGGCAACTCCTCTTATCAGTGTGTGTGTGTGTGTGTGTGTGTGTGTGTGTGTGTAGCGCCCACTCTTTCTCACTCTCTGTCTCTCGTTCTCTCTCAGTGCAACTGGGGAGGCTTCCAGCAGTATCTTATCACAGTCTATGGACTTTTCCGTGGCATTCCTGCCTACTCCGGACTGAACGTGAACTAGGTACATACATTTCTCACTGCCAAGGCTATTGGGTTAGAGAGAAGGTCAAACGTAGGTTGCAACTCGTAGGCTCAAACCAAAAAATCCAAGGGGAATGGAGTTTGGTTAAACAGAAACCCAGAGGTTGGGAAGTGTATTGGGCCATCCCACTACTGGGTCTACTCCCAGCCAATCAGAATCCATTCTGACAAGACAGTCTGAAATGTTTTTGGCAACCAAGCTTGTTTCTTTCCCTCCTTTACTACCAAAAGTTGCTACTTTTCCACAGAGTTAAAGCAATTATTTATATCCAAGGAAGATTAACTTAGGTTGCTTTCTCTTCAGGAATGAGCCCTCTGCTTTCTCTGTTATTTCTCTTTCAGCCATAACTTTCTTTCTCCTCCTTCTTCTGTCAAAGACAACAAAACAACCTCCCGCGAGAACTCAGCTTTGGCCAGCGTAAGAGCAAAGGCCTGGGACATGTTCATTGGGCACCAAACAGGAAAAAAACTGACTGGAACAGGGAGGGACTACTGCGGCTTGTCCAGTAAGTAACACTTCATTTCATGTTCCATTGCAAAGCATTTTAAAACATTTTCCATTGTATGCACTAACGAACGCAAGCTCTGCTAACCCTGTTCTTTCTCTGTGTGTACATTGCAATAAATGAAGCAGTCTGATTTAGGTTTGTCCAGTTTCACAACATGGCATAACCAAAGCCTCAGTGTTGACCACAGTGGGTGTTAATCTCCACTACTACAACCAACACATTCAATAACCAGACCAGACCAGACTTACTGGAGTGAGTACAAAGGTCCTCTTGAGTTACTGAGAAACGGTTGCTGAAAAACAACACGATTTTCCAATGGTAATAAATCTGGAGAAACAAAACTTATCAACAGTTTGCATTTGGGTAGATGAAACCATGACTTGAAAAATAAAAAGCTCCATTAGGCATTGCCTTAGTGCACATGTGTACTTTTCACTAAACCTATTTGACTCCATTCTTTTGCATCTCTTTGACGAACTCAGTCAGAGGAACCAAACAGAACACACTTACAAAATGGAGCCATGATGTGAATTGATCATTGAAGCCAGAATACTTTAATTACATATTGTTTATAAATGTGTTATCAATTATTATAAAGGACATTCATTTCAATGCTTATAAATGTTCACAAACAACAATGACCGCTAATCTTCAAAAGAGACACAATTAGCCTACCTGTCAATAGTGGGTTCAATCTGCTTCTTACATATTTATATCACTTCATTGCCTCTGGATTTGCTTGGTTGGTTTTAATGCCTTTTTTCTCATGTTGTCTCCCACTCCCCCAGCTGTTTGATAGAGATAGTAGCCCTGTTTTAAGAGCCATAGCGCCCTCCAGTGTTTACTTACTGAATTACAGTGGTTTTGAAAACATTACCACCACACATGTGGACACCCTTGGTCGATTGCAAAAAAAACAGGCATAATTTAACGTTGGTTGTCTCTTGATTTCTTAAAATGTTACTAACGGGAGATTACATTCACCTGTTAAAACACACTTGATTGAAGCCAATAGATCTCTTGCTGTTTCCATGTCAAGTGATATGATACTAGACAGCTGCGTCTATGTTCTGTGCTCCCGCCTCCAATGAAAAACCAAACTATCAGGAGTATGGGAAAAATTATTAAACTTCTATAGTACTTTTCATAATACAAATTGTGAAGCGCTTCATTAGCAAACAAACCAACAATAATGCAGCTAGATAAACTAGCTAGCTGCATTAGCTAGCTGGCTGCAATATATAACTTTTTTGTCGAAGCAACCAAATTCATATAGAAATGTGTGTTATAGATCTGTCATTATCATTGAAAGCAAGTCTAAAAAGTGTTAGACCTGTACTATGTGCTCTATTTCTATGCTTTCCGTTCTTAGATATTTCTTTTTTTGCATCTTTTATGTTCGGTTTTGTACACCAGCTTCAAACACCTGAAAATACAATATTTTTGGTTATGGGAAATATATTTCACAGAGGTTTAGACGGTACAGTGATTCTCTACTTGCTTGTTTTGTCACAATATGAAGTTAAGGGAACTATTAGAATTTTCTGTATAGTGCATATTTAAGTAAAAGCATTTTTTTAAATACTACGAAATACAGCTCTCTCTTGCTCCTCCATTTTTGAAGAAATTAATTTGTTGAAAACTATTGTCTTTTTCTCTGAGTCAACTACTCACCACATTTTATGCACTGCAGTGCTAGCTAGCTGTAGCTTAGGCTTTCAGTACGAGATTAATTATCTGATCCTTTGATTGGGAGGACAACATTCATGCAGTCAATTCATGCAAGAGCTGTGATAGGTTGGATGACGTCCTCCAGAAGTTGTCATAATTACTGTGGAAGGTGGTGGTGAGAACCATGAGCCTCCTAGGCTTTGTATTGAAGTCAACGTACCCAAAGGAGGACAGAAACTAGCTGTCTACCATCAACACTATGGTGCAACCCCAGAGAGTACTTTTGAGGCTACAGTAGACATTCATTGCAAAACAGTGTGCTTTAATCAATTACTTGGTGACGTGAATATATTTAGTATATTTTATATAAAAAGTATAACTTTTTAAATGTGGTGTGGGTGCGCGTACGATGGTGACAGGTGTGCGCCATAACGAGCAGCCTGGTGACCTAGGACGTGCAGCTCCAGCCGCATGACGCCGTCCAAAATGACGATTACGGGGATCAGGAGCAGACCGGTCACCTCTGCTGAGGCGCGGGAAACCTACCAGTCCGGCTGAGACACAGGAGCATGGCGACCTAGAGCGGCGGAGATAGCATACGTGATGGTACCCCCTCCCTGACGCGTTCGGCCCCAGCCACAGGACGCCAACCAAAGGGACAATCCCGGGGATCAGGAGCGGACCGGTCACCCCTGCTGATGAACCTGACAGACCGGCCGAGGCAGGGGAGCCTGGCAAACCGGCTAAGGCCTGAGAGCCTGACGAACTGGCAGAGGCAGAGGAGGCCTGGCGATCTGTCCGAGGCATGAGATCCTGCAGCAGCTCCCGGATCCGGGGTCATTCCCACCGGGGATTTTTTTTTAAAACACTCCCTGTTGCTTCCTTTAGGTGAGATGTCATTCTGTGACGAGCATGCTGAGATTCGAGTTCAGAGAGTAAGTGTTTTAATAAATAAACGGAACATAATACAAACAAGAAACACTAACAGCAGACAGACATGAAACAGAAACAATGATGCCTGGGGAAGGAACCAAAGGGAGTGACATATACAGGGAAGGTAATCAGGGAAGTGATTGAGTCCAGGTGAGTCTGACGACACACAGGTGTTCATAACGATGGTGACAGGTGTGCGCCATAACAAGCAGCCTGGTAACCTAAAGGCCGGAGAGGGAGCACACGTGACACACAATCTTGTAATTATTCTACCATACTGCCGTAGGAGTTCACCCTTTTAATTTAATTATGTTAATCTATTATCTATTTATTAATATATATTAACTCATCTATTAATGCAAGGTGATGTTTATAAATGTATACTTTAGATTAAAGATCATAAACTAGTCACGACAATGATAGCGTTTGTTGACTTATTAATGAATTGCTGTTAGCTCACTGATATATCCTAGCTACCTAATTAACTATTGGCAAACTGAGCATTTTAGACTATATCATTTCTGAGGAGGTGTCATTTCAGAATGAGTGGAGCTGTAGCTCTGCTGGTGTTGCTCTTCTGTCTGTTGAGGGCATGGGCTCAGGAAAGGAGGAGAGTGGAGGGGTCACAGAATGACATCACAAATGTCTGGCCAGGTCACCACACACACTCCTGCAGTAGACTCCTCTCCCTGCCCCGTTCTCCTGCCTACCACTTGCTTACTCACACACATAACATTTAGGGGAGATCTAGGCCTGTATTCACAAAGTGTCTCAGAGTAGCATTGCAGATATAGGATTACTAATCAGGTCCCCCTTGTCAATGTAATCAGCAGATGCAGATGCTATCTCAGCACTGTTCAGCACTCAGGACCAGTCCCCTGGTTGAGTTATCATTATAGGAAAAAGGTCCATTAACAAATTATCTTTATATTGAACTGTTGTGTCCACATTTTAACATAGGGAACATCATTGAAAGCAACTGATATATCCTGTTGTACAAAATGTGCAAGACATTTAATTTATTTTTCATGCAGAACTTAAACTCTTCAGAATGGCAATCAGATACGTGCTTTGATTGATAGAAACAATGATTTTAGGGGTTCTTATCAATAATTTCCGAAAAAGGCCTATTTAATTCATTGCAATTGTATATAATATTATGTTAAATTCTACTAGATGGCTGTAATGAGCAGCAATTAACCCTGGACACTATTTGAACCCTGTTGGTATCTTGTGTCAGACTTTTGTATCACTATGCTTACGTTATGGTTATTTAGCATTTTACCCATGCACCCACTAGCCGTCAAATCCTTGCTTCTTCTGTCCTTGTTTCCTTCATTCCTCACTACTCTTTCAAAGCGCATTGGATGAGGAGGAGGACTGAGGGGATGAACCTTCAACCGCCAGTTGAGCACAAGTTCTCATTTACAACTGCGACCAGGCCAAGATAAAGAAAAGCAGTGCGACAACAACACAGAGTTACAAACGGGATAAACAAATGATAAACAAATTGACTAATGGACATTCAATCTCACATGAGATTGATCTGTCTTGTCCAATCATAATCATGCATGCCTTTGCAGAATATAATGCAATCTATCACTGGTCTTTTAGCTGGCGGGCTGATTGAGCTGATCTGCCTGGCTCTCCAACACACATCTACTAGGTGGTCACTTCAGTCACTCGTCTCTCCTTTGAATTGATGTGCAGCCAGGACACTTCAATTGTGACTTACGTCAATTAGAAACAATAATGTCTTCGATCATCTTTGCTTTCAGAAACTCTATTTTGCCATGTTCACTGTCTTGTCATCTGTGTTGCCGCTCTCATGGTCGGCAAATGCGGGTGCAGTTGCTTTTTCCCAATTGGAAATAGTAATGCAATTTGCTGTACATTAGGAGCACAGTAAACATTCCAGCATTGTTGGAAAGCTCATAATCTCCACTTTTTAAAGCCAGACTCAGTAAATCCCAAATAAAATAATGCATTTTAGCATTTATTTTTTATCTCTCAAGTAAAGAGATATTTTGTCTTAATTTGAACTATTCAATGCTTTGACGGCACATCACTTGAAATACCGGAGCTTTTAAGTTCAAGATTGTTTACATTTTGCAGCTGATGTCCCAGCCAGGGGAAGTGATGATGAGATGAAGTGCTGTGGTGGGGGGCCAGTGCATTGCCGCACATATACAGTGGTTTGTCCTTTAAAAGTTGCTGTGTACTGCAGCACAGCTTGCGTGGTGCTGCAGAATTGTATGGCACGTTATTTATCCATTAAAAGTTAGTTAGTGCTAGTTTGACCACCATAGGGCATCTTTAACAATAATTTGATAGCCTTCAATAGTGGCTGTATGTCACGTTCTGACCTTTATTTTCCTTTGTTTTGTCTTTATTTAGTATGGTCAGGGCGTGAGTTGGGGTGGGCAGTCTATGTTTTGTGTTTCTATTTTTGGTTTCTGTTTCGGCCTAGTATGGTTCTCAATCAGAGGCAGGTGTCGTTATCTGTCTCTGATTGAGAATCATACTTAGGTAGCCTGGGTTTCACTGTTGGTTTGTGGGTGTTTGTTTCCTGTGTCAGTGTTTGTGCCACATGGGACTGTTTCGGTTTGGTTATTTCACATATTCGTTTATTGTTTTTGTATTTCATAGTGTTCAGTCTTTTCTTATTAAAATTTGACATGGACACTTACCACGCTGTGTATTGGTCCGATCCTTGCTACACCTCTTCAGACGAAGAGGAGGAAATCTGCCGTTACACTGTACTAGAGAATTTAAAACCTTTTTTTGTAAGAACATATTATATGGGACCGATTCTAAGAAATGTTGCTTATTTCATTTGATAAAAATGATGGTGTTTCTATTCCAAGAAAAACGGAAAACCCTCTGCATTTCTGTTAGGATGGAACGGAAAATATGGCACTGTACAACGTGACGGTTAGGAGTAGGCTACAGGGCTGGGCTATTTAGCTAAAGAATCCCCATGTAGTACGGGCAGGACACGCAGGAGACCGGGGTTCAATTCCGCCGATGTGGAGGAAGGAGTAGGCTGTCCTTGTAAATAAGAATTTGTTCTTAACTGACTTGCCTAATTAATAAAGGTTACACTAAAAGCACAACATTTCTACACCATAATTTTAGTCAAACCAATACCCAAACGAAGTTTCAGTCAAAATAAAAATCTCTTGATTTATCAAGACCAGTCCCAATGCTTGTCTCAGAGCAGTGCGAAACGGTGCTGAAATAGTTGTAGGCTAATGATTCAAATTATATTGCTTCTAACTTCAATATGCTCTTTCAATAAATACGATCTACACCACTTTAAACAGCACATTACTAAACACTAGTGAGACTCATGTTGCCTACCGTAGGGTTACAGTATATCGAAAAAATATGTTGTGACTCTCCGCCAATAAATACATATAGAGGATTGAAGGATTCTAAATTGAAACCAGGCACAGGTATCTGTAGCAACTTATTTTGCATTGCGATGCAGTGACTTAGACAGATGAGCCACTGGGTAGGCCCCATCCACAAAATGCAGAGAGGTGTTGGTAAAGATATATTTAGGTTTAGGTTTATGTCGCCCTTCATTGTCAATTAGGGACACAGTAGGACCCAAAAGCATAATCAGTGCTCTAACTCCCCCTTGTGCTGGTCTGGAACAATGAAGTGGTGACGAGGGTACCGTACTAAACCACAAAGGACCTTTATGTACCACAGCATAATCGATGCTCTGGTCTGGAACAATGAAGTGGTGATGCAGGGTACCGTACTAAACCACAAAGGACCTTTATGTACCACAGCATAATCACTGCTCTGGTCTGGAACAATGAAGTGGTGATGCAGGGTACCGTACTAAACCACAAAGGACCTTTATGTACCACAGCATAATCACTGCTCTGGTCTGGAACAATGAAGTGGTGATGCAGGGTACCGTACTAAACCACAAAGGACCTTTATGTACCACAGCATAATCACTGCTCTGGTCTGGAACAATGAAGTGGTGATGCAGGGTACCGTACTAAACCACAAAGGACCTTTATGTACCACAGCATAATCACTGCTCTGGTCTGGAACAATGAAGTGGTGATGCAGGGTACCGTACTAAACCACAAAGGACCTTTATGTACCACAGCATAATCACTGCTCTGGTCTGGAACAATGAAGTGGTGATGCAGGGTACCGTACTAAACCACAAAGGACCTTTATGTACCACAGCATAATCAATGCTCTGGTCTGGAACAATGAAGTGGTGATGCAGGGTACCGTACTAAACCACAAAGGACCTTTATATACCGCAGCATAATCGCAAAACTTTTTGTGGAGTAACTACTGTACTCTTACTGCGTGGAGCCTGGAAACCTGAGGAACATAAGGGTCTATAGGAATGATCTGTTAGTCCTGGATGAGAGCGAGGAACCGCTTCGGTTGGGCCTGCATGTAGTGCATCAGAGACACTTTCCCTGATCCTCATGGCCAGTATAAAGGATTCACTCCTGGCAGACTGACCTAGAGAATTCTGTTCACATGTTTTGAACTGGTTTGTTGTTGTATGTGTTTGCTAACCCTAACACACTGTTTAAGAAAAACAACTGATGTTACAGTCAAAGGATGACTATACTGTAAGTGAAAAATAATGTATTATTGTGATGTTCCACAAATAGTTCAAAAATTGTATATGAAACAACATGGTTGAATAAATCATTTTCATGACTGACAGTAAAATGGCAGTAAAATGTGCTGCTGCACTGACCAAGTTCATGCAGGTTCAGACCGGAGATGTACAAAATAGTCTGCATGCGCAGAACAGGTGAGTGCTCAGAACGGCAGGGAAACAGGAAACACTATTAGGAACACAGGTTTGTAAACGGGTCAGAGTTAGGCAGGTACAGAACGGCAGGCAGGCTCGCGGTCAGGGCATGCATGGTCAGAACCAGGGAACAGAACTTGAGAAAGCAGGGAGACTGTCACGCCCTGGTTTTAGTATTTTGTGTTTTCTTTATTATTTTGGTCAGACCAGGGTGTGACATGGGTTAATTATGTGGTATAGTGGGGTTATCTAGAAAAGTCTATGGTTGTCTGAAGTGGTTCTCAATCAGAGGCAGGTGTTTATCGTTGTCTCTGATTGGGAACCATATTTAGGCAGCCATATTCTTTGAGTGTTTCGTGGGTGATTGTTCCTGTCTCTGTGTTAGTTTTCACCAGATAGGCTCAGTCACTTTGGTTTTTCTTTTTTCATTGTTTTGGAAGAGAAGAGAACGAGCGCCATTCTCCTTGCGGAGATGGTGCTAAATCCATCAACACGGTCGGTCCCTGGGATTGGGCTGGCCAACACGATTCGGTTTGCTTGGAAGGAAAAGGAGTTGGAGCCTTTAGGACGGGAAACTTTTGGAAGGATAATATTGATGGGGATTCTAAAGCTGACAGTGAAGGACGTGTTTTGTTTCCAAGGCAACTCGTTGGAGGGAGCATACGACGTGGCACTATATACAGAGGAGAAACACGATGATATCCTGAGAAGGGCAAGAGCAGTGGGAGGTGAGAGGCCGATGAGCCACTATGAAATAACAAGCCTGGCGAAGAACAACTTTAGGGTTGTAAACTGTCAACATTTACAACCCATACGTTAGGACGAAGAGGTGAGGGCCTTTCTGGGGAGATACATGGATAACGTCTCCTCAGCAAGGCACCTCAAAGACTCCCTTGGGTTTTGGAATGGGAGGAGAGGCTTCCAGGCCCTCCTCAGGGAGGACCCAAAGGGACATGGTGGCTACCTCCATCCTCCTGCTATGTTCTCCCTAGGGGCTGACAGGGGACGTTGTTTTATGCACATCAGCCCCCATTTTGCAGGCGCTGTATGGCCTACGGCCACATATTCGCCTCGTGCAGCACAAGAAAATGCAGATTTTGTGGATCTGAGGAACACGAGGCGAGGATTGTGACAAGCCTAAGGCATGCCACGGGTGTGGCTCGTCAGCACACCTGTGGCGGGGTGCCCGGCTCGTCAGAGGTCATATGCGTCTGCGGCTGGGGGGAGCAGGAGCGGGGGATGGGGGAAGAAGAGGAGGGGAAGGAAGCACGCCTCATGACCAGAGTACAGGTCCAGAGGGGAAGGCCGCAAGGAAGGAGGAGGAGCAAGAAGCGGCGGATGGAAGATAGAAGGAAACAGAAGGCACGGGAGTAGGAGAACCAGGAAAAGCAGCGGAAGAAGAAGGCAACCGAGTGGAGGAGCATGAGAGAGAAGAAAGCGAGGGAGGAGTGTTGGAGAAGGAGACAGTGGAAGAGCAAGTGGACTGGGGGAAAGTGCCCTGGTGGAAGAGATGAGGGGTATGGTGGAGGAGCTGGCGGGGGGGGAGGGTGGTATCTCTCCACTGCCGCCATCACCAAAGAAGAGAATGAAGAGGAGGTTGCGATTGGCCGACAGTGAGAGGGAGGGGATGGCCAAGAGAGTGATAGGGGTGGGAGAAACCTCTGGGTTGCTGCTGGTTTCCCCAGGCCCTCAACTTCTGTTGGGTGGGGACACACCTAACAAGACTCAGGACTGGGTACAGGAGGAGGTGGGGAGTTTTTTGTTTGGGGACTCAGCCTCCCGATTTTTTCCAAACCAGCTGCAGCACTGGGGAGGGGAGGAGTGTGGGGGTAGACCCAGGGTGCAGGGCACCCCGGAGCCAAACACTGTTCCTGCATCCTGGGTTGGTGAGATGGAGGAAGAGGGGGATGTCGGGAGTACGGATGGTGTTCTCACCGGTAGATATGGAGCAGGGGAGCATCGGGTGAGTCTCCTGTTTTTTTTTTTTTCTGTCTGGGTTTAGAATTTGAGTGTATTACATGTTTTTATTTTATTATTTCATGGGGTCTAATTTTACTTTTGTTAGTTTAAATGTAAGGGGTTTAAGGGATTTTGTTAAGAGGAGGGCGGTTTTTAGTTATTTGGAGGGTGTGGGGTTTGATTTTAGTTTTTACAGGAGGTTCACCTGAGGGATGGAGGGGATGTTAGTAGGTTTAAGAGGGAGTGGGACAAGGGGGAGTCGGTTTGGGGTATTGGGGGTGCACTCATCGGGGTAGGGATTTTGTGTGGGCACAGGGAGGTAAAAGTGGAGGATTCTTTTGTGGTAATGCAGGGGAGGGTTATAGGGGTGGATGTCACGATAAGGGATTGTAAATTTAGATTAGTGGTGGTGTATGGGCCACAGGTGGTGGCAGACAGGAGGGAGATGGTGGACTGTCTGACGCCCCTGTGTGTCACAAATAGGAAATTAGTGATAGGGGGGGATTTTAATACAGATTTAGGAATAGGGGGGGATAGCAGTGCAGGCGCCATTACCGGGCTAATGGCTTGCCATGGTCTGGTTGATGGTGGTCTGCACACTACCCCGAAAATGGCCGGTCCTACATGGCGCAACTCCAGGGGGGTTGAGCGGAGGCTTGACCATATTTTTGTACCCAGGTCTTTGGGTAAGTTGTCTGGGCGGCTGTTGCCTGTTTTCTTTTCGGATCACGACAGGGTGCTCCTGCAGGTGGGGTCGCCAGTCTGCCTCTTTGGTAGGGGGTACTGGAAGTTAGATCGGGATGTGCTGGGGGAGCAGGCTTTTGTTGACGGGTTTTATGGTTTCTTTTGGAGGCTTGAAGGCCTCCGGTCCATGTGCGAGGGGGTGTTAGAGTGGTGGGAATTAGTTAAGGTGAGGATTAGGGCTTTTATAATAGGGTATTGCAAGAGGGAAAAAAGGGAGGAGAGGAGGGAGGTGGATCGTATCCAAAGGTTAATTGAACTCGAGTACGAGGCAGGCAACCTCGGCGGGTCGTTTGACTGGGAGAGATCCGCAACCCTAAAGGCGCAGCTCAGGGAGTTGCAGGAGCGGAAGGCTCGAGCTTTCCTGGAGCGTGCGCATAGTGGCTTTCTAGAACACAATGAGACTTGTTCTGCTATGTTCTTTAAGTCGGTTAGGGCCAGACAGAGTAGGAAGGTAATGCATGGCATTAGGGAAGAAAATGGTAGTATAGTTAGAAAAACAGAGGAAATGGTCAGGGTGACAACTGATCATTTCCCAGGTTTATTTAAGGAAAGGGAAATAGATGTAGAGCAGGGAAATGTGTTTTTAGAACACTTGTCCAGGCGGTTGCCGGAGGACATTAGAGAAGTGATGGAGGCCCAGATCTCACTAGAAGAGGTTGAGAGCGCTCTTAGGAGGATGGGAAAAGGGAAGGTGCCTGGGATGGATGGGCTGCCGGCTGAATTTTATCTCAAGTTTTGGGGTATACTTGGACCAGTGGTCCTCGAAGTCTTGAAGGCCATCCTTGAGACGGGGGTCCCGGGGGTATCAATGGCTGTGGGTGTGCTGTCACTTTTATATAAGAAGGGGGAAGTAACAGACCTTGGCAACTGGCAGCCGTTGACCATGCTGTGTGTAGATTACAAGCTACTTGCAAAGGTTTTAGCAGACCGGTTGCGCACAGCCCTTCCCTACGTTGTCCATGAGGATCAGACGTGCGGGGTAGAGGGCCGCTCTATTAGATGGAACCTACAGTTAATCAGGGACTCCATCGCTTGGGTTGAAGATAGAGGACTGCCTTTAATGGTAGCAGCGCTAGATCAGGCGAAAGCCTTTGATCGCGTGAATAGATCTTTTTTATTCAGAGTGTTAGGTCGATTAGGATTTGGGGAGAAGTTCATAGGATGGATTCGTACATTATATGTCGGAGCGAGGTGCCGAGTTAGTGTAAATAGTCACTTGGGTGACGTTTTTGACCTCTCTTCTGGGGTCAGGCAGGGGTGCCCACTCTCGGCTCTCCACTTCATTCTGTACATGGAGCCTCTGGGGGCTGCCATTAGGGCAGACACAGGGGTGGAAGGCTTGTTGATCCCTGGAAGTGGTGGGCTGCATGTTAAGATGACGCAGTACGCCAACGACACTTCCTTGCTGCTGTGCAAGGACTCGTGCCTGACAAGGTCCCTTGCCATCATTGGGGATTTCACCCGAGCGTCGGGAGCGGTTCTGAACCATGCAAAGTCTTCCGTTAAGTTTTTCGGAAGATGGCGCGGTAGAACAGATGTGCCCGGGGGTTGTCTCTCTGTGAGGGGGCCCTGAGGATTCTCGGGGTCCATTTTGAGACCTCCGGCTCAGCAACGTTAAACTGGAACATGGGTATCGCAGTGGTACAGAGGAAGCTAGCAATGTGGAAGACTAGGTATTTGTCTTTTATGGGCAAAGTCCTGGCCCTAAAGGTGGATGTGTTGCCGTCTCTTTTGTATTTGGCGTACATCTACCCATTGCTGGATTTTCTGGGGGCCTCTAGTGAGGCTTGTGTTTCAGTTCATGTGGGGTGGCAGGTACGAGTGGGTCGCCAGGGCACGCATGCTCTGTCCCATCGGGGAGGGAGGTAGGTAGGGGGTACCATATCTCCCCTCAAGCTGGACGCAATTTTTGTTTCTTTCTTGTTAACGGAGCTTGCTCATCCAGTGATACACCCGTCCGGTTACCCCCTGCGGGTGTTCTTCTCGTATCAGGCGAGAAGCGTAATGGTGTGGTCTATCACGGTCATGGTCATGCGGCCAAGTGGCTGCGTGCGCACCCTGAGGTTGAAGTTGCCCGAGTAGGTTTAGATCACAGGCACCTGTACGAGGAGGTCAGACAGGCAGGGAGTCCGGCACCTGTAGTGGGCATCTCAGCAGTGGTCTGGGAGGGAGTGCAGGCGTGGGGTCTGGACAACAGGCTCAAGGACCTGAATTGGTTGAGCCTTCATAAGTGCTTGCCGGTACGTTCCATCATGTATCGGCATAGTTTGGCGCAATCCCCCACCTGTTCAAGATCCTCTTGTGGCAGGGAGGAGACTGTGCGCCATGTCTTTTGGGACTGTGCCTTTGCCGGAGTAGTATGGGCTAGGGCACGGGGGTTGTTAGGTTTGGTAAGAGGGGATTTTGTATTGACGTGGGCCAGGTTAGAGAGAGGTGTAGGGAGAGCGAGAGGGACGGATAGGGACAGGTTTCTGCTCTGGCTTCTTATGAGTCTCTTTAAACGGGGCTGTGGGAAGCCAGGCAGAACATGGTGAAGACAGGGAGAGATTGGGGGTGGAAGGGATAGTGAGGAGGGTGGAAGGAGATTTGAGGGGAGGATGAAGAGGGAGGAGAGGAAGCGGGGGCCATATGCTGCTCGGGAGAGGTGGAAGGGGGTTTTGGGCTGGGTGTCATTTAGATTTGTAAGGGGATAGATTAGGGACGGGGAGATAGGGAAAGGTAGTTTGTAGGATGACGGGGAGGGAAGATGCTCCCCTGAGGTTTTGTTTGGGGTTTTTGTTTAGTTAAATTAAAATACCATTATTGGAGTATGAATGAAAATTATGAGTTGTAAAGAATGAATGGTATTGAAGGTAATAATTTATTTTTTATTTTTTTTCTGTTTAGGTTTTCACGTTATGTTTATTGTTTTCTATTGTTCATGTATCATCTTCATTAAAGATGTATCGAATTAACCACGCTGCATTTTGGTCCTCCTCTCATTCACTAGAAGAAAACCGTAAAACAGATTCACTCACCACAACAGGACCAAGCGGCGTGGTGACAGGCAGCAGCAGCAGGAGCAGCGAAATCCAGATTTCTGGACATGGGAGGAAATCTTGGACGGAAAAGGACCCTGGGCACAGCCTGGAGAATATCGCCGCCCCAAAGAAGAGCTGGAGGCGGCGAAAGGCGGAGAGGCGCTGGTATGAGGAGGCAGCACGGCGACGTGGATGGAAGCCCGAGAGTCAGCCCCAAAAAAAATGATTGGGGGAGGCACACAGGGAGTATGTCGACGCCAGGTAGGAGACCTGCGCCAACTTCCTGTGCTTTCCGGGGCTAGAGAGACCGGGCAGGCACCGTGTTATGCTGTGGAGCACACGGTGTCTCCAGTGCAGGTGCATAGCCCGGTGCAGTACATACCAGCTCCTCGTATCGGCCGGGCTAAAGTGGGCATCGAGCCAGGTAAGGTTGGGCAGGCTCGGTGCTCAAGAGCTCCAGTGCGCCTGCACGGTCCGGGTCTATCCAGTACCACCTCCATGCACCAGCCCTCCGGTGGCAGCTCCCCGCACCAGGCTTCCTGTGCGTGTCCTCGGCCCAGTACCACCAGTGCCAGCACCACGCATCAGGCCTACAGTGCGCCTCGCCTGTCCAGCGCTGCCAGAACCTTCCTCCTCTACAGCGCTGTCGGAGTCTCCTGCCTGTCCAGCGCTGCCGGAGCCTTCCTCCTCTACAGCGCTGCCGGAGTCTCCCGCCTGTTCAGCGCTGCCGGAGTCTCCCGCCTGTTCAGAGCTGCCGGAGTCTCCCGCCTGTTCAGCCGGAGTCTCCCGCCTGTTCAGAGTCGGAGTCTCAAGCCTGTCCAACGCTGCCAGAGCTGCCAGTCTGCATGGAGCTGCCAGAACTGCTAGTCTGCATGGAGCAGCCAGAGCTGCCAGTCTGCATGGAGCAGCCAGAGCTGCCAGTCTGCATGGAGCAGCCAGAGCTGCCAGTCTGCATGGAGCAGCCAGAACCGCCAGTCAGCATGGAGCAGCCAGAGCCGACAGTCAGCATGGAGCAGCCAGAGCCGACGAGCAGCCAGAACCGCCAGTCAGCCAGGATCCGCCAGAGCTGCCAGTCAGCCAGAGCCGCCAGTCAGCCAGGATCCGCCAGATCAGCCAGTCTGCCAGGATCTTCCAGATCCGCCAGTCAGCCAGGATCCGCCAGTCAGCCAGGAACTGCCGGAACCGCCAGTCAGCCAGGATCTGCCAGATCCACCAGCCAGCCAGGATCTGCCAGAGCCATTTACCTGCCTGAGCTTCCTCTCAGTCCCGAGCTTCCTCTCAGTCCCGAGCTTCCCCTCAGTCCTGAGCTTCCCCTCAGTCCGAGCTTCCCCTCAGTCCCGAGCTACCCCTCAGTCCCGAGCTACCCCTCAGTCCCGAGCTACCCCTCAGTCCAGAGCTACCCCTCAGTCCCGAGCTACCTCAGTCACGAGCTGCCCCTCAGTCACGAGCTGTCCCTCAGTCCAGTGGGGCCCTTGGTGAGGGTTACTAGGCCAAGGTCGGCGGCGAGGGTCGCCAATCAAAGGACGCGATGCAAGTGGACTAAGACTTTGTTGGAGTGTGGTCCACGTTCCGTGCCGGTTTAAGTGTGCGGCCGGGAGTCCGCACCTTGGGGGGGTGTTCTGTCACGCCCTGGTCTTAGTATTTTGTGTTTTCTTTATTATTTTGGTTAGGCCAGGGTGTGACATGGGTTTATTATGTGGTGTGTTTGTCTTGTTTTTTTGTAGGTATTGGGATTGTGGTATAGTGGGGTTCTCAATCAGAGGCAGGTGTTTATCGTTGTCTCTGATTGGGAACCATATTTAGGCAGCCATATTCTTTGAGTGTTTCGTGGGTGATTGTTCCTGTCTCTGTGTTAGTTTGCACCAGTATAGGCTGTTTAGGTTTTCACGTTACGTTTATTGTTTTGTATTGTTCGTGTATCATCTTCATTAAAGATGTATCGAATTAACCACACTGCATTTTGGTCCTCCTCTCATTCACTAGAAGAAAACCGTAACAGAGACGGGAAAACCCGCTGGTAAGACCTGACAAGGCAAGATGAACTGGCAACAGACAAACAGAGAACACAGGTATAAATACACTGGGGATAATGAGGAAGATGGGTGACACCTGGAGGGAGTGGAGACAAGCACAAAAACAGGTGAAATAGATCAGGGTGTGACAAACACTCACATCTTGTTGCCAGCTTTGTTCCTCAGAACAGGCCTCTCTCGATGTTGATTTTAGTTCAATGCTGCCAGGAGAGTCCTGGCCTCATATACAGTTGAAGTTGGGAGTTTACATACACTTAGGTTGGAATAATTAAAACTAATTTTTCAACCATTCCACAAATTTGTTGTTAACAAACTATAGTTTTGGCAAGTTGTTTAGGACATCTACTTTGTGCATGACACAAGTCATTTTTACAACAATTGTTTACTGACAGATTATTTCACTTATAATTCACTGTATCATAATTCCAGTGGGTCAGAAGTTTACATACACTAAGTTGACTGTGCCTTTAAACAGCTTTGAAAAATCGAGAAAAATGTCATGGCTTTAGAAGCTTCTGATAGGCTAATGGACATAATTTGAGGAAATTGGAGGTGTGTCTTTGCTTGACATCATTGGAAAATCAAAAGAATCCAGCCAAGACCCCAGAAAAAAAATTGTACAACTCCACAAGTCTGGTTCATCCTTGGGAGGAATTCCCAAACACCTGAAGGTACCATGTTCATCTGTACAAACAATAGTACGCAAGATTAAACACCATGGGACCACGCAGCCGTCATACCGCTCAGGAAGGAGACGCATTCTGTCTCTTAGAAATGAACGTACTTTGGTGCGAAAAGTGCAAATCAATCCCAGAACAACAGCAAAGGAACTTGTGAAGATGCTGGAGCGAAACAGGTACAAATGTATCTATATCCACAGTAAAATGAGTCCTATATCAACATAACCTGAAAGGCCACTCAGCAAGGAAGAAGTCAGTGCTCCAAAACCACCATAAAAAAAGCCAGTCTACAGTTTGCAACTGCACAAAGATGTACTTTTTGGAGGAATGTCCTGTGGTCTGAGGAAACAAAAATAGAATTGTTTGGCCATAATGACCATCATTATGTTTGGAGGAAAAAGTGGGAGGATTGCAAGCCGAAGAACACCATCCCAACCGTGAAGCACGGGTTGTCAGCATCATGTTTTGGGGGTGCTTTGCTGTAGGAGGGACTGGTGCACTTCACAAAATAGATGGCATCATGAGGATAGAAAGTTATGTGGATATATTGAAGCAACATCTCAAGTCATCAGTTAAAGTTAAAGCTTGGTCGCAAATGGGTCTTCCAAATGGATAATGACCCGAAGCATACTTCCAAAGTTGTGCAAAAATGGTTTAGTTACGGTAACGTCCCACCTGGCCAACATCCGGTGAAATTGCAGAGTGTGAAATTCAAACTACAGTATTATAAATATTTAACTTTCATAAAAACAAAAGTGTAATACATCAAAATAAGGCTTAACTTCTTGTTAATCCAGCCGCTGCATCAGATTTCAAAAAGGCTTTACGGCGAAAGCAAACCATGCAATTAGCTGAGGACAGCGCCCCGCGTACAAACACATGAAAAACATATTTCAACCAGGCAGGTGTGACACGAAAGTCAGAAATAGCGATTTAAAAAATGCCTTACATTTGATGATCTTCTTCTGTTGGCACTACAAAAGGTCCCAGTAACATCACAAATGTTATTTTTGTTCGATAAAGTCCTTCTTTATATCCATTAAAACTCAGTTTAACTGGCACGCTTCAGTGAATAATCCATCCAGTTTCCCTCCATCAAAATGCATACAAAATGAATCCCAAAAGTTACTAATTTTTCCAAACAAGTCAAACAACGTTTATAATCAAACCTTAGGTACCCTAATAGGTAAATAAACAATAACATTTAAGACGGAGAATTGCTATTGTCTTTACCGGAGACAATAACCAAAGAACAAGCTCTCTTCCACGCATTTGGAAACACTACAGCCAAAATGGGAGCCACCTAAAAAAACTACAATTTCTGGCTCATTTTTCCCAAAAAACAGCCTGAACCTCTTTCTACAGATTCGTGACATCTAGTGGAAGCCCTATAAACTGCAATCTGGTAGGACTTGGCCTTATAATAAAAGTGATAGCCATTGAAAGTAGTGGAAGGCTGAAATAATTTATTTTGGGGGGGTGGTTTGTCCTTGGGGTTTCAGTTCTGTTATACTCACAGACATAATATCAACAGTTTAAAAAACTTTAGAGTGTTTCCTATCCAAATATACCAATTACATGCATATCCTAGCTTCTGGGCCTGAGTAACAGGCAGTTTACTTTGGGCATGCTTTTCACCCGGACGTCAAAATACTTCCCCCTACCCAAGAGAGGTTAAGGACAACAAAGTCAAGGTATTGGAGTGGCCATCACAAAGCCCTGACCTCAATTCTATAGCAAATTTGAGGGCAGAATTGAAAAAGCATGTGCGAGCAAGGAGGCCTACAAACCTGACTCAGTTACACCAGCCCTGTCAGGAGGAATGGACCAAAATTCACCCAACTTATTGTGGGAAGCTTGTGGAAGGCTACCCGAAACGTTTGACCCAAGTTAAACATTTTAAAGGCAATGCTACGAAGTACTTATTGAGTGCATGTAAACTTCTGACCCACTGGGTATGTGATGAAAGAATTAAAAGCTTCGTTTGAACTGTTGATCCCAGACACCATCCAGAAAATCATTCTGGACTGCACTGATTTGGAGGGAAGGCGTGTTTTTGGAGAGAGATGGAAGGAGAAGGAACAAGCTAATTTACATGGATTCTTTGGGGTTATTAACCTTGCTGGTGTTTTCAGATCCCGTGGGGAATCCCTGTGGGATGCAGAAACTAGCAGAGAACTTTTCAGTGCAACAATGACTCCCACATTATTTCCAGGATTATCCGCTTCGATAACCAAGACACCAGTCCACCTCGACATCAGAGAGACAAGCTAGCTGCAATCAGGTCAGTGTGGGACAAGTGGGTGGACCGCCTTCCCCTGTTTTACAACCCTGGGCCCAACATTACTGTTGATGAGCAGCTTATGCCATTTAGGGGCCGATGCTGCTTTATCATATGTGTGGAACTTGCAAGTGTATACGGGAAAGCCAGACGGAGGAGCCCCTGAGAAGATCCAACGGATGCAGGTTGTCCTGGATGTGACACAGGGACTCCATGGTCACAACATGACATGCAATATCTTTTTTACTTTGCACAAGCTGGAACAGGAGCTCCTCAAGAGGAAGCTGACGATGGTAGGAACGGTACGAAAAAAAACAAGCCAGAGCTCCCACCTCAGCTGTTGAATACACGGAACAGTGTCCTACATGCCAAAGAAAGGCAAAAATGTATTATTCATGAGTACCCTGCATACGAATGGGAGAATCTGTGGCCATAGGGGGATGGACAATTTAGACAAGCTGGTGACTGGCTACAGCTGCAAAAGAAGAACCCTACTCTGGTCACTTGTGATATACTTCAACATCTTGGACATCTCAGTGTAAAATGCGTTTGCCATCTGGATGGCGTTAAACCCAGATTGGAACAGAGGGAAGTTCCAGAAGAGACGGCTCTTTCTCGTGGAGCCGGGCAAGGCTTTGTTAAGACCTCATCCAGAGGAGATGGCTCTTTCTCGTGGAGCTGGGCAAGGCTTTGTTAAGACCTCACATCCAGAGGAGACGTCTCTTTCTAGAGGAGCTGGGCAAGGCTTTGTTAAGACCTCAAATCCAGAGGAGGCAACATATCCTAAGTACTCCAGCTTCTGCAGCCTTCGTGAGGAGGATTCAGGAGGAGGATGTTGGTGCCGGATCCGCCCGACCCACAGAACCAACAACTCCAATACAGGAAGTGTGAGTGATATTGTTGCATGTGTGTGTGTCTGGCTCTCCTACTGCTGTAACTATATATATATATATACGGGTGTAACGGGTGTGTATTAGTGCGTTTGTTATCAGTAGGCCATCATTGTAAATAAGTATTTGTTCTTAGCTGACTTGCCTAGTTAAATAAAGGCCTGTAGGACCTGCCTTCTTGATAGGGTTGTTAAGAAGGTAGAGCATCACTTTATTATGGACAGACTTCTCCCCATCTTAGCTACTGTTGTATCAATATGTTTTGACCATGACAGTTTGCAATCCAGGGTTACTCAAAGCAGTTTAGTCATCTCAACTTGCTAAATGTCCACATCATTCATTACAAGATGTTGTTGAGGTTTAGGGTTTAGTGAATGATTTGTCCCAATTGTTAACCATGTATGCTGCCTGTATTGCTTGTAACTGAAATAAGTCAACATCTAAGTATTACGTTACTTTTTTAAAACATTTTTACTTTTAAACTATTATGGCTGTATTATAAAAATAAAAATAAACAATGTTGTGTGTCCATCAGACCCAGGAACATTGGGTGAATAACAAAAACATGAACACCACACAAGGATGAATTATTCCCTTTTTGTTAACAAAGCTCTACTACACAAGCTTCCAACTTATCTAACTGGTTAACTCTTGAGGTCCCTCTGGTCTCGATTAACTTAGGTAAATCCTCCCATTGTTTCAATAACTTGCATCTTGATTACCTGGTGCCGTTTCAATTGATTGTAATGGTTTATTTGTTAAAATTGTAGTATTGTAATTGTACCTTTTTTATTCTTGTTTCAAAACTTCTTATGGCTGCAGGGGCAGCATTGAGTAGCTTGGATGAAAAGGTGCCCATTGTAAATGGCCAGGTCCTCAGTCTCAGTTCCTAATATATGCAAATTATTAGTAGTATTGGATAGAAAACACTAAAGTTTCCAAAACTGTCAAAATATTGTCTGTAAGTATAACAGAACTGATATTGCAGGCGACAACCTGAGGAAAATCAAACAAGAAAGTGCTGTTTTTCCTGAAAGCTTTCTGTTCCATTGAATGCTTTGCCTCCATTTAAAGGGATATCAACCAGATTCCCTTTCCTATGGCTTCCACAAGGTGTCAACAGTCTTTAGACAGTTTCATGCTTTTATTTTGAAAAATGAGCGAGAAAGATAACATCGCGTCAGTGGATAGCTGGGTGTTCGCAGAGTTTTGCTTGCGCAACAGGGTGGGGCGCAATAGGGTTTTTCTATTGAAAAAGCGATAGTCCCGGTTGATATATTATCGATTATATATTTTAAAAACATCCTGAGGATTGATTATAAAAAACATTTGACATGTTTCTGTGGACATTACGGATACTATTTGGAATTTTCGTCTGCGATGTCGTGCCCGCTCGAGCCTGTGGATTTCTGAACATAACGCACCAAACAGATGGAGGTATTTTGGATATAAAAATAATCTTTATGGAACAAAAGGAACATTTATTGTGTAACTGGGAGTCTCGTGAGTGCAAACATCCGAAGATAAGCGATTTAATCTATTCCTTCTCTGACTTTCGTGACCAATCTACTTGGATGCTAGTGTTTGTAATATTTTGTCTACTGAGAGAGATGTTCTTACATAAAAGTTTGTTATGCTTTCTCTGAACAGCTGTGTTGAAATCTGACACACCAGGTGGATTAACAACAAGCTAAGCTGTGCTTTGCTATATTGCACTTGTGATTTCATGAAAATTAAATATTTTTAGTAATTTAATTTGAATTTGGCGCACTGCAATTCAGTGCGTGTTGATGAAAATGATGCCGCTAAAGGGATGGGTGCGTCAAGAAGTTAATAATAAATAACACAATGAACAAAACAAGAAATACAAGTAGCGTACAGACTTGAAACACTGAACCAGAAACAATAACACCTGGGGAAGGAACCAAAGGGAGTGACATATATAGGGAAGGTAATCAGGGAGGTGATGGGAGTCCAGGTGAGTCTGATGAGGTGGTGGTGCGCGTAACGATGGTGACAGGTGTGTGTAATAATGAGCAGCCTGATGACCTCGAGCACCGGAGAGGGAGTATACGGACAACTGTGTTAATATCAAATAGAAAAAAAGGTGTGTCTAGATGTATTTTTAAGGTACAGGTGTTTTGACATGTCTCCAGTTAAAGAAGCAATTTATGCATTGGTGAATTTCATCAAGTAACGACAACGATTATGGACTTGTCATTGTTATATCACTTGCGATAAAGGTTCATCCACACAATCACTTTTTCTTCATTGCAATTGTTCTTTATCCACACCCAGTGCCACATTTGAATGTAAATTGAATTGACCTGTGAATTTCATCCCCACCACTCCACTGCAGCTTCTTATCCAGGGCGACTTACAGTAAGTGCATTCAACTATAGTGGGAAAGACAACTCCAAATCACAGTCATCGCAAGTATACATTTTCCTCAGCCAAATCAGTGTTAGGAAGAAAATAAAGACGTATGAGTGTTATTGCGAGAAAGACAAGTACAACAGTAAGGTGTTCATTTTTTGTAAGGAGGTAGTCAGGGCAAAGGGACGGGTTTCATATCCTGTTTAACCACCTCTCCATGTACCTTCAAAAAGGAATGAAGCTAGTACTGCATGGTACTTTAGCATTTGGAACAAAGCTTTGAGCATAAAGAAGATTATTTTCACACAAATATTTACACAATTCTAAGTATTTATTTTTATGTTGTAATGGGTTAATAAGTGGTGTCCAGGCTATCCCCAAAATGATCTGTCAAATAGTCAGATAGACATGTTTCCTTATTATAGTAAACCTTTTACTCACTTTCTGCACATCTGAAATTCAAAATAAGAACATGCTAACTTTTTGGGGTTTGACAACCTGTGCCAAAGCACAAAAGAATAGTTCAACTTTGGGATTAACCAGTGTGTTTGAAGCAGGGATATTCTTTGTGTGAATTATGTTTAATACTCAAACAAACCGGTAACCTGTGTTGTACATCACTTGTCAAGCATATTGGCCCGATTCAAAGTTGAGAAACACATACTCTGACTTCATTGATGTCACCTGTTAAGCATATTGGCTAGATTCAGAGTTGAGAAAAACACATACTCTGACTTCATTGATGTCACCTGTTAAGCATATTGGCTAGATTCAGAGTTGAGAAAAACACATACTCTGACTTCATTGATGTCAATTGGAGACTTGAAAATATGAGTTAGTTATCCCAAGTCACAATATTGCCCATACAAAATTACCAAATATTATTCTGAAACATCTCCCCTCACACATGCCCTCTCTTCCCTGCTAGTGCCTTTGAAGTAGGCCTGGCATTGGTTGGTGTTGGCAGTCCATAGCGGAGACGAAATTACCAAGGTTACGACGCACACCTAATCACAGACAAAAGGGAGCTGCAGCTAAAACCTGAGCACTCGCCACGCCATTCGGTCAAATCCAAGAGGGATCATTTAAACTTCCTGAGTTGGCAGCAAGCCAGCATCACAATTGTTACGGTTGCCCAGGTCTTCACCACAGAGTGGTAATGGGCCTTGAAGGATTAAATAGACATCACTCTTGGCCTACTTTTCCCGGTAATTTTTTGGATTGATGTTTGGCATTTTATCTTCTTGAGGATGAAGAAGATGAAGAATCACATGCATACAGATGCAGTCTGTTTTTTTTCACGTTTCGCAGCACAGCATGCCTCACTCACCTGGGTCACAATTTCTGAGAGAAAGGCAGACACTGTCACACCCCGACCTTAGAGCTCCTTTTTATTCTCTATTTTGGTTAGGTCAGGGTGTGACTAGGGTGGGCAATCTAGTTTTCCTATTTCTTTGTTTGGCCTGGGGATCATACTTAGGCAGCCTTTTCCCCACCTTAGTGTGTGGGATCTTGATTTTGTATAGTTGCTGTGTAGCCTGCAGAACTTTACATTCGTTTTGTATTTTGTTGTTTTTCGGTGGTCATTTTAATAAAAGTAAGATGTCCACCTACCACGCTGCACCTTGGTCTCTCGCTCAAACCCGAGACTCCTCATTCAAACGACGAGCGTAACAGACACACAATGATTTCAATATCCTGGTGATATGTGGCATTTGCTATTTCAATTTAATGCATTTAAATACTTTTTTCCAGGCAAGAGCAACATGCTCTGCTGTGTGCAAAAAGAAGACTACATCTGTATCTAATGGTGAACACAAGAAAGCATGCCTTCCTATTACAAAGCAGTAAAACACTTTATCTCCCCTTCCATGGGTCCTCCCTATCGGTCAACCCTACATATTCCGTTAAGCAGTGGTGCTGAGTCATCATACATACCATGCACACCTGTCCCCATAAACCACCACCAACATTCAGTATGGCCCCCGTGTCCGATTCTTCATTTCCAGATGCCAGCTTCCATGCTCTGAGACGAACTGGGGGCTTCCATACTGGTGCATTACCCACATGGGACACGCTGGGCTGGTGCCTGGTGACATACGGGATGTTAAAGGGTGATACGGTTTGCTTAAAACTGATATGTGCATTATGTTCGTCCAAAGGTGAATTACATTTAGTGAGCCAGAAAATGGTTTGGGATGGGTAAATGGGGTTGGTTGGTTGGTTGGTTCTTGATGTAATGTTTCATGTAGGTTGTGTGTTGATTTGGATCAGAGTTTCTGCACCACATAGCTGTGACTGGAATGTGGGCGCCTTGTTGGCTCTGCATCCTACACACACACGCACACACCCACACCCTTACACAGCATCAATTCAATCAGATATCCAAACTGGTTTTGTTACCAAACACTATTGGTGTGGTTCGTAAGATGCAATCTTTACAGGTCCCAACTGTCTTCACATTGCAAAGAATGGGTGAACTCACAGGGACATTGAAAGCTGGTTTCCAGGTTTCCGGGATCAGTCAAAAACACCACTCTTAGAATGCAAATTTGGGTTCATGTGCTCAACAATATAATGTACAGTATACATTGTGAAAACAAGTACCTACTCCTTCATAATGTAAGAGCTACAAAGAGCTAAATATGGTATGAATCTTCCTACAGATTGCTCAGCAACACATCTGAGTAGACACGTATTCGACCTATCAGGGGAATGGCTGAAAACAAAGGAATCATCGAGGATGCCATACAGTGAATATTTGCTCTAAGAGACCGATTATAAGCTGATCTAGAAGACCGAAGAGAAAAGGAAAACCATGTGGAGAAAAAGCTTACACTTTACCATTTTAACACAGTAATTACAAGGCATGATATAATATAAGTACCTGGTAATATACGAATAGACTAGTGGTTAGTTGCAAATTATGTTTGATTTGGACATAATATGCATCTGCATCAACATCTGTGACTTCATTGTAAAAAAGCAAGAGTGCCTAGGCCCTAAATCTTAACAGTTATCAAGATTCGGGAAAACTGAAAAATTCAAGATGTTGTACTTACCACAGAGGTTTTCTGTGAGACACCTCTGTCTCACAAATCTTGATTGTAAAAGTGGTGATCACTAATGAGAGGATAGATTTACGCAGGCCTGCTGCTCCTACATACGGGGTGAGCAATGACTCAAAGGGAAATGATCATAACCTAGCTAGTAAGCACTTATTGGACCACTGGTGTCTTTCATAGAGGGGGAATCCTTCTTAAATAAAACATGGGAGAACACAAACCCATGAAAGTCTCTCTCATGGCCACCTATACTTTCATCATTGTGGATTTAAAACCTTGTCTCCATGCTGCTGTGTGGTTTTGTTGGTACTTTGTTGCTACTTTGCTATCTGCCAACTTTTTTTTTACTCAAAGAAATTGACCAACGTCTTAAGTTTTTAATTTTTTTCCTCGCTCTACTTTTTTCATTCATATTTTTCACTCTGGACTCTTTATCTGGACATGGTTCTACAGAATCTCCACCAGCCAAAGGTAAGTAGTAACATTAACATTATGCCTTCTAATTGCAGTCGCTGTACTCGTATAATATATAGGAAAACTATCGCCTTATGGTGATAGCCGTGCTGCAAGCCCAGTTTCAGACGCAATCGTCAGGCAAGGGTAATTTAAGTGTAGGAAAGGATGAAACAGCGTCTGTGCCACCAGTAAGTACAGATAGTAGTATAAATTCCCTCGCACGGTCCCCGCAGCAGGACAACTTTCTCATGGCTTCTGGAAGAAAATGCTGTCGGAATGCTCAACCGGTGTCGCTCAGTCAGCTGATAGAAACTTTCAGAGGCCGAGCCTTCTCTGGTCTCTCCTCCACCCTTTATGGGATCTGAGCCGCCGAAGCCTCCCACCATTAGCTCTAACAAATTGAAAGCCCTAGTCATTGGCAACTCAATCACCAGCAGTATTAGACTTCAAACGAATCATCCTGCGATCATACACTGTTTACCAGGGAGCGGGGCTACCGACGTTAAGGCTAATCTCAAGAGGGTGCCGAAACAATCAGAAGTCACCAAGCACAACATTGCTCCAGCGTGTAAATTACCTAGAAAGATGTGTTGGTATGAAGTAATTGTCTCCGACTCACTCCCAGGAGTGATGAGGGGGGAGTGGGGGAGTGATGAGCTCTACAGCAAAGTCTCACACCTCAATCGCTGGTTGAAAACTGTTTTATGCCCCTCCCAAAAGATCCACAAACAGGACCAAGCCTGGCCTGCTGAGGAGTGTCGGACTCCACCCTAGCTGGAGGGGGGCTCTCATCTTATCTATCAAATAGACAGGGCTCTAACTCACAATGAGATAGGGTGCAGGCCAGTGTTCAAAGTTTTGGATATTTTTTATAACCCAACCCTGATCTGTACTTCTCCGCAACTTTGTCCCTGACCTGTTTGGAGAGCTCCTTGGTCTTCATGGTACCGCTTGCTTGGTGGTGCCCCTTGCTACGTGGTGTTGCAGACTCTGGTGCCTTTCAGAACAGGTGTATATATACTCAGATTATGTGACACTTAGATTGCACACAGGTGGACTTTATTTAACTAAGTATGTGACTTCTGTAGGTAATTGGTTGCACCAGATATTATTTAAGGGCTTCATAGCAAAGGGGGTGAATACATATGAACTTTCAGTTTATTTTTATGTTTTTGAAACAAGTTATTTTTTTCATTTCACTTCGCCAATTTGGACTATTTTGTGTATGTCCATTACTTGAAATCCAAATAAAAATCTACTTAAATTACAGGTTGAAATGCAACAAAATAGGGAAAATGCCAAGGGGTGTGAATAATTTTGCAAGGCACTGTAAGCATGTCTGACGTCTATCTGGGAGTTTTGGGTTGGGTTGGGTGTAGGAGTTGGCACACGTCATGACATACACTGTCAACTGTGGCACCTTATATAGACAGGTGTGTGCCGTTCTAAATAATGTCCAATCAATTGAATTTACCACAGGTTGTAGAAACATCTCAATGGATGATCAATGGAAACAGGATGCACCTGAGCTCAAATTCGAGTATCATAGGAAAGGGTCTGAAGACTTATGTAAATTACTGTCAACTGTGGCACCTTATATAGACAGGTGTGTGCCTTTCTAAATAATGTCCAATCAAATTCGAGTATCATAGGAAAGGGTCTGAAGACTTATGTAAATTAGGTCTTTTCTGTTTATTTATTTCTAATACATTTTTTTAGACCTGTTTTCGCATTGTCATTATGGGCTATTGTGTGTAGATTGATGAGCAAAAAATATAATTTTGCCAATTTTAGAATAAGACTAACGTAACAAAATGTGGAAAATGGAATAGGGAAGGGGTCTGAATACTTTCCGAATGCATTGTAAATCCACTCTTACAATAACACCTGACTACGTGACTGTAATTTCCCGAGATCATTCTTTCTCGATAACTGACAACTATCACAAAGGGAATGCTGTCCGTACAGTTCCATGTGAAACGATCATCTAAGAGCCAAACACTTAGATTCTGATTGGACGGAGGCAGACAGGAAGGTACCTGTGATTGGCTTAATCGCAAGTATCGTAAGTGATTCAGGCACCACGTTATATCAGATTAATGATGGCTTGTTTGGTATGAGATGCCATGGCAGGGGTTATATAAAACATTTCAAATTCAAATGAAAAGCTGCAGTCCAATGAGAATTGTGGTGAGATTAAAAATTCCATTGGATGTGGCTAGATTATATCCTTGTGAAGCTCATTTTACATTTTGATCTTTGTTGACAGTACAATCATCAAATCACTGCATGTTATCACACTCCAAGATAATGAGGTAAATCCTTTGCCATAGAACAGACATCACCACTCAAGTCATTCTATGTCTTTGTACGTTGCAATCTTCTCCTGCCGTTTAAACCACTTCAGAGCTTAAATAGTAAGCAGAGCTCTATAGTACATTTTTCTACTCATGTTTTATCTTACTAAATGCTGATAATGTATATATACCTATTTGTGATGTATCTTGTATTTCTTGCAATACAAAATAGTACATTAAAGTTATCACAATATTGGGGCAATTGGACAGCATTACCATGCATTTGCAAATGATAGCAATCCCCATACCTCACATACCTGTTTCTATACCTTAATGCCTTCTTGAAAATGAGAGCCAGGAGAAAAATCTCTCGATGTGCCCTTGAGCAATGTACCTAACTCCCATTTGCTCCAGGGGTGCCGTACTACTCTGGCTGACCCATGTAAAATGGTACATTTCACTGCACTTTTACGGTGTATGTAACAATAAACCATGTTTTTTTGTTAGCCAGCAACAACCAGTTTTTATGGTTGTTGAGTCAAATGCACGTGACCATTTCAAGACATTTAGATGTGTAGTATAACCCTCTGTAGGACTACTGTACAAACAGGTACTACTGGAAAATAAATTACATGGGTTTGTCCTCATAATGATGCTATTCCTTATCCTGCCGCAACAATACATCCAAAGTATCACACACACAGACAAATCTAAAACATCCCGTGTTTAGCATCATTAGTAGCATATGTGCTAATATGCATTTACCGGTATAGTGTGGCCATCTTTGAATGCATCAATGTTATTTTCTCAAACTCTTTAGGGACTTTTGTGATGAGTCCAATGGCCACATTTGGATAATGATTATTTAAAACCTCTTCAGGCTAGGGGGCAGTATTTTCACATCCGGATGAAAAGCGTGCCCAAAGTAAACTGCCTGCTACTCAGGCCCAAAAGCTAGGATATGCATATAATTGGTATATTTGGATAGAAACAACTCTAAAGTTTCTAAAACTGTTACAATTATGTCTGTGAGTATAACATAACTTATTTGGCAGGTGAAACCCCGAGGACAAACCATCCAGGATTTTTTTTGCTGTTGAGGTGACTGTGTTTTCAATTAGATTTGTATGTGAATCTAGATTTCTGAGGCATGTGGTTGCAGTTCCCATGGCTTCCACTAGATGTCAACAGTCTTTAGAAATTGGTTGAGGTTTTTCCTTTGAGAAATGACGAAGTAGCTCTTTCATTTCTGGGTGTATAGCCAAGTGGACTGTTTTGTTTGGGGACGCGTGACCTGGAGCTCGCTCCATATTCATTTTATCCGCTATTGAACACAGTTTATCCCATCTTAAATTTGATTGATTATTTACATTTGAAAATACCTAAAGTTGGATTAGGAAAGTTGTTTGGACAAAGTTTACAGTTAACTTATCATCTGTAGTCATGTTGGAACAGGTGTTTATCTGAATCAAACGCGCCAAATAAATTGACATTTTGGAGCTATAACGACGGAATTTATCAAACAAAAGGACCATTTGTGATGTTTATGGGACATTTTGGAGTGCCAACAGAAGAAGATCTTCATAGGTAAGGCATGAATTATATCGTTATTTCTGAGTTTTGTGTCATGCCTGGAAATATGATTGTCATGTGTTTGTTTGATGGGGTGCTGTCCTCAGATAATTGCATGGTTTGCTTTCGCCGTAAATACTTTTTGGAATCTGAGACAGTGGCTGGATTAACAAGAAGTTAAGCTTTAATATGTAGTGTATTGCATTTGTGATTGTATGAAAGTTAAATATTTCTCATCATTTTTTTTTCGTGCTCTGCAATTTCACCGGATGTTGTCGAAACGTTCCGCTAGCAGAACCCCTAGCAGTAACATGTTTTAAGCATTAGCGTTACACTGTAAAAAAAAAAGTAGCTTTGTTTGATTTGACTTTCTTTGTATTGAAAATAAAATGTGTCTCCTTGCTTAAGTAACAGACATTTGGGAAACTGAATGAACTGAACTAAAGCACTGGAAACAATGGAAATTAGATGGCTGCCGGAGGAGATGGCTGCCGTTTTACGCGCTCCTAACCAAATGTGCTGTTGTTTGTGTTTTGTTTGCGCTGTTTGGAACTTATTTTGTATATAATGTTTCTGCCACGGTCTCTTATGACCGAAAAGAGCTTCTGGATCAGAACAGCGATTACTCACCTCAAACTGGACAAAGATTTTTCTTTAACGAGCCAGACGCGTAGGATTTACTGCTGATAGCGGACCAGGTCCAAATCCACGTCATTCGCATTAAGAAGCGATGCCGATACAAGGGACACCTGTCCGGGTGCCTTGTGAGAATTCGTCGGAGAGTGGGTAACCTGCCTCTACCATCCGTTCTATTGGCCAACATCATTGGAGAATAAACTGGATGAGCTCCATTCGAGACTTCGAGATCTTACGAACGGGACATACAATTATTTAATATCTATTGTTTCACTGAGTCGTGGCTGAACGACAACATGGATAATATACAGTTGGCTGGGTTTTCCGTGCATCGACATAACAGAACAGCTGCATCCGGTGGTCTGTATCTGTTTGTCAATAACAGCTGGTGCGCAAAATCTGACATTAAGGAAGTCTTGAGGTTTTGCTCACCTGAGGTAGAGTATCTCAATATAAGCTGTAGACCACACTATTTACTAAGAGTGTTTTCATCTATATTCTTCATATCTGTCTATTTACCACCACAAATTGATGCTGGCACTAAGACCGCACTCAACGAGCTGTATAAAGCCATAAGAAAAAAAACTCTAGACCACCTATACTCCACACAGACATGTACAAAGCGCTCCCTCAACCTCCATTTGAAAAATCGGACGATAATTATATCCTCCTGATTCCTGCTTACAAGCAAAAACTAAAGCAGGAAGAACCAGTGACTCACTCAATACGGAAGTGGTCAGACAAAGCAGATGCTAAGCTACAGGAGTGTTTGGCTTGCACAGACTGGGAATATGTACTGGTATTCATCCGATGGCATTAAGGATTATAAGAAATCCCGCTATTCCATTCGACGAACCATCAAACAGACAAAGCGTCAACACAGGACTAGTATTGAATCCTATTACACCAGCTCCGGCGATCATCGGATGTGGCAGGGCTTGCAACCTATTACAGAATACAAAGGGAAGCCCAGCCTCGAGCTGCCAAGTTATACGAGCCTACCAGACGACCTAAATTACTTATATGCGCGCTTCGAGGCAAGCAACCCTAAAGCACGCATGAGAGCACCAGCTGTTCTGGATGACTGTGTGATTATGCTCTCAGTAGCAGATGTGAGTAAGACCTTTAAACAGGACAACATTCACAAGGCCGTAGAGCCAGACAGATTACCAGGACGTGCGCTCGCTGACAAACTAGCAAGTGTCTTCACAGATAATTTCAACCTGTCTGTAATACCGACATGTTTCTAGCAGACCACCATAGTCCCTGTGCCCAATAACACTAAGGTAACCAGCCTAAATCACTACCAACCCGTAGCACTCAGTCTGTAGCCATGAAGTGCTTTGAAAGGCTGATCATGGCTCACATCAACACCATCCTACTAGAAACCCTAGACCCACTTCAATTTGCATACCAGCTCTACAGATCCACAGATAAATCCATCTCAAATGCACTCCACACTGCCCTTTCCTACCTGGACAAAATTAACACCTACGTGAGAATGATATTCATTGACTACAGCTCAGCGTTCAACACCATAGTGCCCTCAAAGCTCATCACTAAGCTAAGGACCCTGGGACTAAACACCTACCTCTGCAACTGTATCCTGCACTTCCTGATGGGCCCCAGGTGGTAAGGGTAGGCAACAACACATCTTCCACGCTGATCCTAAACATGGGGGTCACTCAGGGGTGTGTGCTTAACAGGGAGTGCAGTCAACTCCTGCACTCCCTGTTCACCCACGACTGCGTGGCCAAGCACGACTCCAACGCCATCATTTACTTTGCTGACGATAACCAACAACGATGAGACAGCCTATAGGGAGGAGGTCAGGTGCCAGGACAACAACATCTCCCTTAACGTGATCAAGACAAAGGAGATGATCGTGGACTACAGGAAAAGGAGGGCCGAGCATGCCCCCATTCTGATCGACGGGCTGTAGTGGAGCAGGTTGAGAGCTTCAAGTTCCTTTGTGTCCACATCACCAACAAAATATCATGGTCCAAACACACCAAGACAGTCGTGAAGAGTTCACGACAATGTCTATTCCCCCTCAGGAGACTGTAAAGACTCGGCATGGGTCCTCAGATCCTAAAAAACGTATATAGCTGCACCATCGGGGGCCTCCTGACTGGTTGCATCAACACCTGGTATGGCAACTGCTCGGCCTCTGACCTCAAGGTGCTACAGAGGTTAGTGTGTACAGCCCAGTACATCAATGGGGCCAAGCTTCCTGCCACCCAGGACCTCTATACCAGGCGGTGTCAGAGGAAGGCCCTAAAAGACTCCAGACACCCTAGTCATAGACCGTTCTCTCTGCTACCGCACAGCAACAGGTACCAGAGCGCCAAGTCTAGGTCCAAAAGGCTTCTTAACAGCTTCTACCCCCAAGCCATATGTTTGCTGAACAGCTAATCAATGGCAACCCGGACTGTTTGCAATGATCCCCCCCTTTTTTAACGCTGCTGCTACTCACTGTTTATTATCTATGCATAGTCACTTTACCCTCACCTACTCATACATATTACCTCAATTACCACATCGAATTGGTATCGGTACCCCCCCCCCACATTGACTTGGTACCGGTACCCCCTGTATATAACCTCGTTATTGTTACTTTCATTTTTCTTTTTGTGAATATTTTCTTAACTGTTCTTATTCTTAAAACTGCATTGTTGGTTATAGGCTTGTAAGTAAGCTTTTCATGGTCTACACCTGTTTTATTCGGTGCATACGTGACAAATATAATGTCATTTGATTTGAAGCATACAGGGGAAATACAAAAACAATCCACAGATGAGTGACGGAATCAGTGGATTCAGAGGAAATCATTCTTATTGGAGAGAGTCTTTCAAAAGAGTCTTTGGAAAGCTGTGCATGTTTGTAACAGGAAACAGCATCAGTATGTGTCCCACAAGAGTAATGACTTCTCATCTCCAACTCTTGGAAGAACACTTTAGGACTTACTTCCCAAACCATTTGACTCCAATCCTGGCACAGTTGACATGCTGGAAAATGAAATCATGTGACAGAATGTATGGAGGAATTTTGATTCCTGACGCAAAAGGAATAATCTGCTGTCTGCCTCTGAGAAATATCGCCACATTCAAAACAACTGGGAACTCTCTGACTTCCGACATCAGTGCATTCAAAGACAACTGGGAACTCTGACAAAAAAAAAGAGTTCCGACTCGGGAAAAAATAGTTTTGCCCTTGGGAACTCTGGCCTTTCTAGAGCTCCGACTTTCCGAACTGAAGATCACTGACTTCATGATTTGACCTCACATTTTCAGAGACCCCAGTTGTCTTGAAAGCACCTTAAAACTCATGGTACCCTTCGTCAGCTCATATCTGTGTGAAGCTGGATTAAGTGCTCGTCTCCATTAAAACCAAATATAGATCCAGGTGGGATGTAACAGCAGAGATGAGGTGCACACTATCGACAATGCCCCATGACTTTGAGAAGTTCCAACGCGTCATTTTTTTATTTTAATTTCTTATTTATTTAAGCAGGTAGGCTAGTTGAGAACATGTTCTCATTTACAACTGCGACCTGGCCAAGAATAAAGCAAAGCAGTTTGACACAGACAACAACACAGAGTTACACATGGAATAAACAAACATACAGTCAATAACACAATAGAAAAAGTCTATATACAGCATGTGCAAATGAGATAATGGGGTCTGATACCAACAGGCTCAGAGACAGTTTCTATCTACAAGCCATCAGACTGCTGAACATTTGAACTAGACTAACCACCTGCACTAACTCTATGCACCTTAGCACACATGCACACACCCATACAGATATACACTCATCCACACACACACAGATATACACTCATCCACACACACACACACACACACACATACACACACACACACACACACACACACACACACACACACACACACACACACACACACACACACACACACACACACACACTTTCATGCAACACACACATCACAACACACAACTGCTGCTAGCAGACTCTTATTATGATTGCTAAATACTGCATGACCCCCAATCCTCCCCCAAGACACATGTATATATTGAACTATTAATTGTGCTTTTGTGTATTATATTTACACTAAAATATTTATTCTACTGAACCACTTTCTATATGTTTGTACTATTATCTTTTACAATTTCTTATTATTGTAGCATTGTCGCGAAGGAACCTGCAAGTAATCATTTCGTTGGACGGTGTGCATCGCGTACACACTACTAATAAAACTCGAAACTAAGTTAAGAGATGAACCATGGGCCTACCATGGGCCTACATACCGTTGTTTGGACTAATGGCTCATGAGAATACGTTTTTCAAAGATTTTCTAAAATGTCCATGATGGAGGAATATGGGTCCATAAATGGATCCATAAGACACATAAGACACAGGAAATATACCTACATACAAAGTTTCAAGTCTCGATGTCAAACTGGGCGGTCGGATATGAGGGTTAAATTGAGACTGCTCACAAGAGTGAAAACGTATAGGCCAATCAGTGCAATGCTTTTTTACGTGATTCATGGCCTCTAGTTTCAGTGTGCGAAAGTTTCCAATCAATGCTTGACTTATTTGACCATATCAAGGGAAAAATATATATATGAATAACAATAGGTTTGGCTGTGAACCCCTAATATTTTGTAATCATGCAGAAGGGAAAGGCCTACACCATGGCAGGGGGAAGATGTGTTGGGTTAAATTGCATTTATCTGGCGGTGCTGCAGCACCCTCAGCACCCACACTTTCTGTGGCTATGGCCTACACCAATCTGCTCACTGACATGCTCACCTATTTAATAATTCATAGGACGTAACTTTTGGGATAATACAACACCAGTCAAAAGGTTGGACACACCTCCTCATTCCAGGGTTTTTCTTTTTTTTAAACTTTTTTTTAAACTTTTTTACTATACTATGTTTTTACTATTTCCTACATTGTAGAATAATAGTGAAGACAACAAAACTATGAAATAACACATATGGAATTATGTAGTAACCATAAAAGTGTGAAACAGATCAAAATATATTTTATACTGGAGATTCTTCAAAGTAGCCACCCTTTGCTTTGATGACAGCTTTGCACACTCTTGGTATTCTCTCAACCAGCTTCACCTGAAATGCTTTTCCAACAGTCTTGAAGGAGTTCACAAATACAGTTGAAGTCGGAAGTTTACATACACCTTAGCCAAGTACATTTAAACTCAGTTTTTCACAATTCCTGACATTTAATCAGAGTAAAATGTCCTTTCTTATGTCAGTTAGGATCACAACTTTATTTTAAGAATGTGAAATGTCAGAATAATAGTTGAGAGAATGATATATTTCAGCTTTAATTTCCTTCATCACATTCCCAGTGGGTCAGAAGTTTACATAAACTCAATTAGTATTTGGTAGCATTGCCTTTAAATTGTTCTGCCCGCACATTTTCTATAGGATTGAGGTCAGGGCTTTGTAATGGCCACTCCAATACCTTACATTTGTTGTCCTTAAGCCATTTTGCCAGAACTTTGGAAGTCTGCTTGGGGTCATTGTCCATTTGGAAGACCCATTTGCGACCAAGCTTTAACTTTCTGACTGATGTCTTGAATTTTTCATTCAATATCTCCACATAACTTTCCATCCTCCTGATGCTATCTATTGTTTTAAGTGGACCAGTCTCTCCTGCAGCAAAGCACCCCCACAAAATGATGCTGCCACCCCCATGCTTCACGGTTGGGATGGTGTTCTTCTAAACATAACAATGATCATTATGGCCAACCAGTTCTATATTTGTTTCATCAGAGCAAAGGACATTTCTCCAAAAAGTATGATCTTTTTCCCCATGTGCAGTTGCAAACCCTACTCTGGCTTTTTTATGGTGGTTTTGGAGCAGTGGCTTCTTCCTTGCTGAGCGGCCTTTCAGGTTATGTCGATAAAGGATTTGTTTTACTGTGAATATACAGTATATACTTTTGTACCGGTTTCCACCAGCATCTCCACAAGGTCCTTTGCTGTTGTTCTGGGATTGATTTGCAGTTTTCGCACCAAAGTACGTTCAGCTCTTGAAGACAGAATGGGTCTCCATCCTATGACGAATAATAATTTTGCACGCCCAATTTTTCCGTTTTTTATTTGTTAAAAAAGTTTGAAATATCCAATAAATGTCGTTCCACTTCATGATTGTGTCCCACTTGTTGTTGATTCTTCACAAAAAAATACAGTTTTATATCTTTATGTTTGAAGCCTGAAATGTGGCAAAAGGTCGCAAAGTTCAGGGGGGCCGAATACTTTCGCAAGGCACTGTATCATTCACTGCATTACAATTCCAGTGGGTCAGAAGTTTGCATACACGAAGCTGACTGTGCCTTTAACAAGAAATTTGTGGAGTGGTTGAAAAACTAGTTTTAATGACTCCAACCTATGTGTATGTAAACTTCAGACTTCAACTGTATGCTGAGCACTTGTGGGCTGCTTTTCCTTCACTCTGCAGTCCAACTCATCCCAAACCATCTCTAAATGGGTTGAGGTTGGGCGATTGTGGAGACCAGGTCATCTGATGGAGCACTCTATTACACTCCTTCTTGGTCAAATAGCCCTTACACAGGTGTGTTGGGCCATTGTACTGTTGAAAAACAAATGATAGTCCCACTAAGCACAAGCCAGATCGGATGGCGTATCACTGCAGAATTCTGTGGTAGCCATGCTGGTTAAGTTTGCCTTGAATTCTAAATAAATCACTTGTTACAAGTGTTACCAGCAAAGCACATCACACCTCCTCCTCCATGCTTCCCGATGGGAACCACACATGCGGCGATCATTAATCTACTCTACTCTCACAAAGACACGGCGGTTGGAACCAAAAATCTCAAATTTGGACTCATCATGCCAAAGAACAATTTTCCACCAGTCTAATGTCCATTGCTCGTGTTTCTTGGCCCAAGTTGTCTCTTCTTCTTATTGGTGTCTTTTAGTGGTGGTTTCTTTGCAGCAATTCGACCATGAAGGCCTGATTCATGCAGTCTCCTGTGAACAGGTGATGTTGACATGTGTCTATTATTTGAACTCTGTGAAGCATTTTTTTGGGCTGCAATTTCTGAGGCTGGTAACGCTAATGAACTTATCCTCTGCAGCAGAGGTAACTCTGCGTCTCCCTTTCCTGTGGCTGTCTTCATGAGACCCAGTTTCATCATAGCGCTTGATGGGTTTTGCGACTGCACTTGAAGAAACTTTCGAAGTTCTTGACATTATCTGGATTGCCTGACCTTCATGTCTTAAAGTAATGATGGACTGTCGTTTCTCTTTGCATATTTGAGCTGTTCTTGCCATAATATGGACTTGGTCTTTTACCAAATAGGGCTACCTTCTGTATACCACCCCTACCGTGTCACAACACAACTGATTGGCTCAAAAGCATTAAGAAGGAAAGAAATTCCACAAATGAACTTTTAACACGGAACACCTGTTAATTAAAATGCATTCCAGGTGCGTACCTTATGAAGCTCATGAATGAAGCCCAGTTCTCTGCTGCCAATGACTGGAACGAACTACAAAAATCTCTGAAACTGGAAACACTTATCTCCCTCACTAGCTTTAAGCACCAACTGTCAGAGCAGCTCACAGATTACTGCACATAGCCCACCTATAATTTAGCCCAAACAACTACCTCTTCCCTACTGTATTTATTTTATTTATTTATTTATTTAGCTCCTTTGCACCCCATTATTTTTATTTCTACTTTGCACATTCTTCCACTGCAAATCTACCATTCCAGTGTTTTACTTGCTATATTGTATTTACTTTGCCACCATGGCCTTTTTTTTGCCTTTACCTCCCTTATCGCACTTCATTTGCTCACATCGTATATAGACTTGTTTATACTGTATTATTGACTCTATGTTTGTTTTACTCCATGTGTAACTCTGTGTCGTTGCATGTGTCGAACTGCTTTGCTTTATCTTGGCCAGGTCGCAATTCTAAATGAGAACTTGTTCTCAACTTGCCTACCTGGTTAAATAAAGGTGAAATAAATAAATAAAAAAGCTAGTTGAGAGAATTCCAAGAGTGTGCAGAGCTGTCATCAAGGCAAATGGTGGCTACTTTGAAAAATGTCAAATATAAAATATATTTTAATTTGTTTTACACTTTTTTGGTTACTGCATTATTTGTTTTCATAGTTTTCATAGATGTCTTCACTATCATTCTACAATGTAGAAAATATTACAGATCCTGGAGGTTGGGTTACTGTGGAGTCCAGGTCATCTGATGCAGCACTCCATCACTATCCTTCTTGTGTGTCCAAACTTGTTCCTGGTACTGTACATGTGTAGTGTATCCTGTCTGAATTTGAGAGGATGCTGAAAGACACCTGTAAATGAACTGTTAAAACGAGTGTCCAATCACCATGCCTGCTCCAAATTTGGACTTTTATTTTCTTGTATGAGCTTTCTATCCTCACTGTATGATAGTTTAGTGTGACTGTTATTTTGAAAGCAGGTTTTTTGCCTTCTCGCTTTTACGCGCCAAGGGTATATGGTAAACGGGCGCGAGAGAGGAAAAGGAAAATACGTTTTTGTTAAGGTTGTTCAAGCAGCCAAGTAACAACATCAAACTTAGCACCTAGCTGGAAAGAGAACAATGTATTTACTGTCTTTCAATATTGGTCTTGTTTCAGATATCTTTCTAATTCCTTTGTACGTGTACTGAACGGATATTTGTGTTGTAATTGACGTTCTGAAGTCTGCTGGCAATGTGACGTTATTAGCTGTAGCCTAGCTCCACTGTGTGCTGGCTAACATTAGTTCATCTTGCACCATATTATCAAGCTATTAGCAAGTAATCAACTATTCGGGTAGAAATTCTCATGCATATTGATGTATTTGATGTATCAAGCACGCTAATGTAAAGTTGTGTAAAAGTTTATTGTTCATATTGGAAGAGCATTTTTGGTTTGTTTCTCCATCAGCTCTTACGGTGTTTATGGAAATGGTATCGCATTAAACTTTCATGAACCAACAGTTTGAGAGTTGACCATTCATTCAGCTGGGGATGTTACAACACTTTTGAGAGTTGGTGAATAAAATCCTATAATGATGTTTGCCAGACAGAAGGATATACACTCCAAAAAATCCAACTAGGGCATGTGTTTGATTAGCAAACTATAAACATGTTTGCATTAAATTAATGAATCGCATTTATGTTCATTGAATTATTCATTCTTGTTTGTTGTACATGACTCAAAGAAAATTCTGATGAATTAAAGGAATTCATGTCTGTCACGAATCCCTCCGGAACTTTCATTACGCACACCTGGCCCCCATTCCCACTGATTGTATTTGTATATATGTATCTTTTGGTTTCCGTTGGGCTGTTGTTTATTGTTAACATGTCCGTTGGTCATGTGAGTGTCCTGCGCTGTGTGTTTTGGGCTTTCATGCAATTGTGGATTGTGCAGATGATTTTTGGGTCTCGTCCCGTGTGATAATCATTGTGCTCTTGTGTTATTTATTTTGAGATTCTCCTCGCTTTTTTCTTTTGGGTTTCAACCCTGTGTTTTGCATACATGCTTCTTTGGTCTTCGTCCCTGTGCCTTTACATGGCACGCTGTAATTTGGGTAATAATAAAAACCTTATTACGCATTCCTGCGCCTGTCTCCCGATCCTTATACCAACGTGACAATGTCAATCCAATGAGAATGAGCTCCCTCAAAACAATAACTCTGATAAGGTTAGCTATTGCGCATTCTCCACGCCCACCGGATAAAGAAAAGGTTTGTAGGACCAGAGTGGAACATTTCATGGATGACTAACCAACACGTGCAAGAGTACTCACACCTAATCGTTTAACATCCTTGATATTAAGGCTAGGTGATTCAGATATATCTACATGAATTTATTTAATTCAATAAGGTGAGTGAAAAATAGTTAGACATTTGTGAAGCATTTCTCAGTTGGATAGTTTTCTCTAAAACATGAATTTGTCACTCATGTTTCTCAGAGTTAACACTAGCTCCCCTCTGCTATGGCTAGGTGTAATTTATTTACACCATGTGTATCGCTCGAAATAGATTTTGCTATGGCTAGGTGTAATTTATTTACACCATGTGTATCGCTCGAAATAGATTTTGCTATGGCTAGGTGTAATTTATTTACACCATGTGTATCGCTCGAAATAGATTTTGCTATGGCTAGGTGTAATTTATTTACACCATGTGTATCGCTCGAAATAGATTTTGCTATGGCTAGGTGTAATTTATTTACACCATGTGTATCACTCGAAATAGATTTTGCTATGGCTAGGTGTAATTTATTTACACCATGTGTATCGCTCGAAATAGATTTTGCTATGGCTAGGTGTAATTTATTTACACCATGTGTATCGCTCGAAATAGATTTTGCTATGGCTAGGTGTAATTTATTTACACCATGTGTATCGCTCGAAATAGATTTTGCTATGGCTAGGTGTAATTTATTTACACCATGTGTATCGCTCGAAATAGATTTTGCTATGGCTAGGTGTAATTTATTTACACCATGTGTATCGCTCGAAATAGATTTTGCTATGGCTAGGTGTAATTTATTTACACCATGTGTATCGCTCGAAATAGATTTTTGTTTGTGCATCGTAAAAACTTCTTCCACTGAACCGTGGAAAAATAGACCTGCAACCTGCAGTGTAACGAAATCAATTTAACACTAATTTGAGTGAAGGTAGTAGCCTTTAAGAGATTCACTTGGTGGGGAACGTGTACCTGTGTTGTAGCCAGGCTAGCGGCCATGTCATGAGAGAGACACATGGTGTGTGTTGGGGGGGTCGGGATGTAGTCATATCCACGGTAAATCTTTGTGTGTAGAGTGGTTAAGTTACTGTTAGTCATTCTTCAATGTCCAGAGAAGCAGAGGTTTTAGAGCAACACTTCTCGGCGGACCCATAAGACATAAATGTTAATATATGACGGCGTCTCTCTTCCGGTGTTTTCATGGCTGGTAAAGGTTTTTCAGCTAGGAGCCAGGCGAAATAGCTTAAAACCAGAGGACCACGGTTTGGAGCTGTAGTTCTGGGAAGGTAGCAAAAGGCTGTGTAAATCCTTTCTGCCACACAGACAAGTCTATCCACAGATAAACAAAACACAAACGAATATACAAAATAGTATAGGAAACTATGATGCTATGAAAGCTGTGGAGCAGTATGTCTTGTCTTGATGAAGATACATGCCCTTGCCAAGCAAACTGAAATTGCTTTACTAATTCATCGTAGGCTAATGTGCACTATATTTTGCAGGGGAAATAATAACAAGAAGCAAGATAAAATCAGTCTAAAGTAATTGCATGTGCTTTTTCAGCCTCTGTAACATCACATTAGCCCATCAGTAGGATATTTTCCTTGGTATTTGGTCTTCATTGGTAATCAGATTTGGACCTATTACAATTCTTGAATTCAGAATCTATTTAGGTGGAATATTGCATGTTGTTTTTCTGCTCTAAGGTTGAGTAAATGTCTTCACATTTCAGTGTATGTAATTATAGATATCTAATACTTATTCAAAATATAAATATTACTTCTGTTGTATTAACTTTTTAAACAATCTCTTTTTACCAGAAATATATCACAAAATAAAGCAGTTACCACATGATCTGAGATGTGTTTGCACCTCCTCGACAATACAGTTGAAGTCGGAAGTTTACATACACCTTAGCCAAATACATTTAAACATTTAAACAATACTTTGACTTTGTTGTCCTTAAGCCATTTTGCCACAACTTTGGAAGTATGCTTGGGGTCATTGTCCATTTGGAAGGCCCATTTGTGACCAAGCTTTAACTTCCTGACTGATGTCTTGGGATGTTGCTTCAATATCTCCACATAGTTTTCCTTCCTCATGATGCCATATATTTTGTGAAGTACACCAGTCCCTCCTGCAGCAAAGCACACACACAACATGATGCTGCCACGGTCTTTGGCGGTCTTTGGCTTGCAAGCCTCCCCCTTTTCCCCACAAACATGGTCATTACAGACAAACAGTTATATTTTTGTTTCATCAGACCAGAGGACATTTCTACAAAAAGTATGATCTTTGTCCCCATGTGCAGTTGCAAATCCTACTCTGGCTTTTTTTATGGAGGTTTTAGAGCAGTGGCTTCTTCCTTGCTGAGCAGCCTTTCAGGGTATGTGTAAGGGTTCTCGTCCTCCTCTTCTGAGGAGGAGTAGCGAGAAGGATCGGAGGACCAATGCGCAGCGTGGTAAGTGTCCATAATGTTTTTTTAATAAAGACCAATAGAACACTCTAACAAAACAAACAATGACGTGAATATACAAAACCGAAAACAGTACCGTGTGGACCAAACACTCACACGGAAAACAAACACCCACAACCCAAAAGTGAAACCCAGGCTACCTAAGTATGATTCTCAATCAGGGACAACAATTGACAGCTGCCTCTGATTGAGAACCATACTAGGCCAAACTCAAAAACCAACATAGAAAAACAAACAGACTGCCCACCCAACTCACGCCCTGACCATACTAAAAGAAAGATATTATAACAGAACTAAGGTTAGAACGTGATAATATGTTGATATAGGACTCGTTTTACTGTGGATATAGATACTTTTGTACCTGTTTCCTCCAGCATCTTCACAAGGTCCTTTGCTGTTGTTCTGGGATTGATTTGCACTTTTCGCACCAAAGTGTGTTTATCTCTAGGAGACAGAACACGTATTCTTTCTGAGCTGTATGATGACTGCGTGGCCCCATGGTGTTTATACTTGCGTACTATTGTTTGTACAGATGAACGTGGTACCTTCGGGCGTTTGGAAATTGCTCCCAAGGATGAACCAGATTTGTGGAGGTCTACATTTGTTGTCTGAGGTCTTGGCTGATTGCTTTTGATTTTCCCATAAAGTGAAGCAAAGATCCACCGAGTTTGAAGGTAGGCCTTGAAATACATCCACAGGTACACCCCCAATTGACTAAAATGATGTCAAATAGCCTATCAGAAGCTTCTAAAGTCATGACATAATTTTCTGGAATTTTCCAAGCTATTTAAAGTCAACTTAGTGTATGTAAAATTCTGACACAGTGAATTATAAGTTAAATAATATGTCTGTTAACAATAGTTGGAAAAATGACTTGTGTCATGCACAAAGTAGATGTCTTAACCGACTTGCCAAAACTATAGTTTGTTAGCAAGAAATTTGTGGAGTGGTTGAAAAACGAATTTTACTGATTCCAACCTATGTGTATGTAAACATCTGACTTCAACTGAACAAGTTAATATTTTTGTCATTTTATTGTTAATCTGTTATCGTATTTACACTTTTGAGGTTTAATGATTTAGCTGAAATGCAGCTTTAAATATTTTGGATTTGAGGAAATACTGTACATTTATTTGTATCATTTGCTAATGCACTTGTTTTTCACTTCAGTGTTGTATGTGGCAGTGCAAACATTGTGTCGCCAGAGAGGGTAGTAGGTACAAATTACTTAAACATTTTAAATTACATCATCCTCATGGAAGAGGCCAACATTATCTGTGCATATATGTCAATTGTCCATGCACATTCAAGACGTGGAGTGGACTCAATACCCATGTCTATAAAGCTCATTTATCTCAGTTTACACAGACAGCTTCCAGTTCAGTAACTTTTAAATGTGAGTTATGTGAATGTAGTGACCTCTCCACAGAGAGAGATTTTTTTTGTTCATATTGGAACACATCTGCGAAGTAACGAGACAGTTAGTTGTGTGTTTCTTGGTTGCCCTTTCGAGAAAAAAATATTTACATACATTTTATACACGCAAAAAGAGGAAGCATCATCCACAAATACAGAAAGATTTAAAAGCGTAGTTGCATTTGTGGACGTGTCAGATACCTCTGATAATGTGAGGCCTGGCTGTTCCGCTGATGTATCATATGGTGAAGTCAGTGACAGAAAGTGATGACGGTGCTGTTGAAAATCTGCCAGAACTAATTAAGGGGAAAATAGCAGTAATATTGTTGAAATTTGAACATATATTTCATATTCCAGCAATAGGAGTAAGATGAGTTATTTGAAGAATTGCATTTTTTGTTAAGTTCAGCTTGTGAGCCTGTCACAAAGCGTACAGCTACATACATTTTCAAAAGCTATAACCTCCATATTGGTCCGGCTGTTATTGAAAAACATGCCAATTCTGTGTGTGTTTCTAACCCTGTGGCAAAATTTTTGGGAAAGTGTGGCCCTCTTGCCACTTCTTATAAAAGAAAACAATACTACAAGCTACATTTTAGAGTTGTAGGGCCTATTGAGTATTTTTTATCTGTAGACCAAACGAGGTCATTTCAGCACATCCCTTTATTAGTTATTGCAGGAAATACTGAGTCACAATAAATTGCTGGATAAAGTTATGAAGAACAAATAGCTCAAGAAAATAGAGAGGATTTGCATTGTGATCAGCGGGTTTACAGGTATTTTCTGGATGGTGAGCATTATAAAACAAATAGCTTTCTAGCTGTTGAGGAGTTGAACATTTCCATAAAAATTTTGAGGTTTGAAATCCTCTTGGGACCTCATGCAAAAAGCATAAGCTTTGTGGTGTATATTGGGTGTTGGACAATTTGCCTCCTGGCTCTCAATATGCTCTCTCATCCATTTATTTGTCTGTTCTTTGTAAAAGTGAAGATTTGAGGACATTTGGGTTTGAAAAAGGGTTGGATCCACTTGTGAAAGATCTGGTAATTTTGGAGCCACGTGGTGTGTTCATAAGTCAGTCGAATCAATCAAAGGCACTGTGAACTGCGTAATAGCTGACAACCTAGGAGCCCATGGGCTGGCAGGTTTTGTTGAAAGTTTTTCTGGTGAATACATCTGTAGTTTCTGCACAGCTAAGAAATCAGAAATTCAATCTTTGACTGCTGGTGTTTTTGGGAGTAGAACGCAGGAACTTCATGAAGCCCATTTGCTAGATGGCCAGCATCCCGGAGTCGCCTCTTCACTGTTGATGTTGAGACTGGTGTTTTGCGGGTACTATTTAATGAAGCTGCAAGTGGAGGACTTGAGGAATCTGTTTCTCAAACTAGACATCTTAATGTACTTGTTCTCTTGCTCAATTGTGCACCGGGGCCTCCCACTCCTCTTTCTATTCTGGTTAGAGACAGTTTGCGCTGTTCTGTGAAGGGAGTAGTACACAGCGTTGTACGAGATCTTCAGTTTCTTCGCAATTTCTCTCTTGGAATAGACTTCATTTCTCAGAACAAGAATAGACTGCCAAGTTTCAGTAGAAAATCTTTGTTTCTGGCCATTTTGAGCCTGTAATCAAACCCACAAATGCTGATGCTCCAGATACTCAACTAGTCTAAAGAAGGCCAGTTTTATTGCTTCTTTAATCAGCACAGTTTTCAGCTGTGCTAACATAATTGCAAAAAGTATTTTCTAATGATCAATTAGCCTTTTAAAATTATAAACTTGTATTATCTAACACAACTTGCCATTGGAATACAGGAGGGATGGTTGCTGATAATGGACCTCTGTACGCCTATTTAGATATTCCATAAAAATCAGTCGTTTCCAAGGTCTACATTGTATTTCCGATCAATTTGATGTTATTTTAATGGACAAAAATGTGCTTTTCTTTCAAAACATGGACATTTCTAAGTGACCCCAGACTTTTAAATGGCAGTGTGTGTTAGTGGACCTTTGGTAATGTAATTAAAATGCATTCTTACTAGTACTAGCAATGAAAACAACACTAATTGAAACAACAAGATTGACATTAGTATAACAGGCAAAACCTATATTAGTTCATTCAACAATACTGACATTAGTATAACAGACAACCTATACTAGTTCATACACAAGTCTACATGTTGTTGTACTAATGTTTGACAAATGTAAACTAAACTTAAATTAATTTGACTAGACTAAGTAAAAACATTTTAATTAAACAAAAGGCAAATTAATTTAATGTAAATATTAACATGACATTTCAACCACAAATCTATGTGGTGTTCGAACAACACAATCAAGACAGACTGATTTTACTTGATTTGTTTAGATGGAATATAGGTGGCATGATTCAATTACGTTCATCCAATACTTTTATTTTTATTGAGTGTAGGCCCTTACAAACCTTCTAGGACTACAGCTAGACCCACGTGAGATTAGCTGAAGCCTACAGGTGTGTCATCTCTCTCTTCAGACCGGTTGGACAGGTAACAGAAGCCGATCTCTGAACGCCCCCGCTCACGTGAATCGACCTTAGCTTGACTGGTCGAACCGGTAAGAGCTGACTTCCTTACGGGATCGTAAGACCTGTTTGAGCTGCCGATTACAAAGTTATGTATATATACAGCACCTTGTTGGTGAAAGAGGCACAGTCGGGATTTGAGTGCTTGGAACTCACTGTCTCCAGATGAAGATGCCACTTATTTTTTTACTAGACTGCAGGATGCCAACTTTGGAAAAATCTGGATTTGCGTTCAATATATTTTCCTTCTCTTTTTCGTGCCTTTTTTGGTGGGCTGAATAATCGGAAAGATTGTACCTCTTTGGTCCAGTGGTTCTAAATAGTTCAACAGTCTTTACCGAAATTGTGAAATGTTTAGGACCACTTGATCAGCGCAAGGGAACATTCTACCCCAGCCGCTGGACTTCCATCACTCCACAAAGGATGCTTCCAAAGACCAGTGGGAAAACAGAGGTAGACTGCTGTAGGCCTACCTGCGAATTGTATCCATTTGTGTTGGTTTATGATTGCAATCGTCACTGTTTAAGACGTACTACATCTGTTTGAAAATGCATGATCAGAATACGTCAGGTGGGTATGGGCCTATTGATATACCAGTAGGCATATAAGCTACCCAGTCTTTCCCTCCACGTTAAAATAGGCCTAGTCGTATAGGAACATAACCCTATATGTTTTAATGCTTATATTTTTTTTTATTTACAACGTTATTGTAACTATTGTGAAGTGAATCTGTGAATTTTCATAATAAATATATTCATATTTGTCAGTCAGCCTAAATTATGTTCATTTATTGTTCTATTGCATGGTTGAAGCCCAATGAAATCTTTGTCTTTCACCTATCAACTATCTTTCAACTATTGTGAAGTGAATCTGTGAATTTTCATAATAAATATATTCAAATTTGTCAGTCAGCCTAAATTACGTTCATTTATTTTTCTATTGCATGGTTGAAGCCCAATGAAATCTTTGTCTTTCACCTTTTCCCCATAGGCTACTGATTTTATCTCTGCACATGCATCTAATGTTGTCCAAAGCCTCGGGGCCTATTAACATGTCCACATATGAGCCTTTCTGACACAACAAAAGCCTAATTTCGTATTGACAAGTGAATCGCCGATGGCCAATTGGGATAAGGTCCACTTCCCCATCATGTCAGTTGGTTAAAATGCCTTTGTGGATCAGTAAATATTGAGCATTTGAGTGCCGATTATCAGGTGGGTTAAAGCCGGCATGCGGCTCTGTCCATGGTGCTGAACAATGAAAAGATTTTTGACCACGGGCCTTTCGTGATACTGCAACCAAGCACGCACACACACACACACAGGTAACGTAAAGATTCACTTTTAACACGTTTAACAACATTGGGCAATCTCACAGGCTTACTGTTGGGAAAAAAATAGAACATTCAAAATTGTTGTACCCTATTATCGCCTAAGTCTATTAGCCTACTGTTGACACCGAGACCACAATCCTCAACCATATTACTTTCGTCGTTACTGTCTGACGACAAGCACTCATTGTTGTCGATGATTTTTATGTTTAAATTGATTTAGTCAAGCACGGCCTTCAACAGCCGAAACACTAAGGGTTAAAACCAATACATTAGAACGCAAAGTAGGCCAGCCTTCCCATGTATTTGCATATATGCCTTGCATATAGGAATTGGAAAACCTAAAACTCCAAGTTCTGCACCCTTTACACGGGACATGAAGCAAATTATTGCACCCAATATTTTTTTTCTTTTGTACACGTTAATCAACTGTCTCGTGGTCGTCAACAATTATTTTGCTGAGTTCCAAATTGCTTTTCTGTGATCGGCTGACTGGTATGAATAATGGTCCATATCATAGATGGCTTCCAGAGAAATTGAAGTAATTGTGTTGCTATTTCAACGCACCACGTATGACTACGGAAATATTCATCCATTTGAAAGTGAGAAACGTGTTTGTGCAATATGTGTAAAGCCTATTGAGAAATGTCGGTAACACAAAAATCCTATTGAGAGACATGACACATTTTGCTTAAACCTTTTCCTGGGTAAATAGGTTATTGTTGTTTCAATATATTGCATTATAAATTAAAAATAAATTAAAATGGTTCCTGATTACATAGGTGAGTTGACTGTCAACGAGTAGCTTCAATAAACAGACCAAGCTCTCTACATCCCCACTGTAGGAGATGTGCTTATAAATCATTAATATATGCCCACTGATTCTTGAAGAATTTAACTTATAAAAGCCTCATGAGCTTAGTTCAACTGTCATATCCCATCGTAACCCCAATATATATATATATATATATATATATATATATATATATATATATATATATATATATATATATATATATATATATATATATATATATATATAAGATTACTGTATAGCCTCAGATCATGGTTAAAACTATACATTTGATGTAATGGATGCACAGTCCTTGCATCCATAGCTCTGTCTATGAATTTGACAGTGGTTATATTTCTCCAGCCCCATCGCTTAGCTGTTTAGTGAAACAGGGGCGGGGGACAGGCTTTGTTATTGTTTGAATTAAGGCTTCCAGCTTTAAAGGTGCAATATGCAGAAATCGCTCCACCATTTTCCTGTTTGCTAAAAATCTAACAGTTCGCCTAATTTCAGTTTATATGACAAAACAAGAAGTTAGTGTAGAGAATCATTGTACCATGTACAATCATTGCCCACGACCATGATGGACCCTCCACCTCCAAATCGATCCCGCTCCAGAGTACAGGCCTCGGTGTAACACTCATTCCTTCAACGATAAACGCGAATCGGACCATCACCCCTGGTGAGACAAATCCGGGACTTGTCAGTGAAGAGCACTTTTTACCAGTCCTGTTTGGTCCAGCGACGGTGGGTTTGTGCCAATAGGCGACGTTGTTGCCGGTGATGTCTGGTGAGGACCTGTCTTACAATAGGCCTACAAGCCCTCAGTCCACCCTCTCTCAGCCTATTGAGGACAGTCTGAGCAATGATGGAGGGATTGTGTGTTCCTGGTGTAACTCGGGTTGTTGTTGTTGCCATCCTGTACCTGTCCCACAGGTGTGATGTTTGGCTGTACCAATCCTGTGCAGGTGTTGTTACACTTGGTCTGCCACTGCGAGGATGATCAGCTGTCCATCCTGTCTCCCTGTAGCGCTGTCTTAGGCGTCTCACAGTACAGACATTGCAATTTATTGCCCTGGCCACATCTGCAGTCCTCAGGCCTCCTTGCAGCATGCCTAAGGCATGTTCACCCAAATGAGCAGTGACTCTAGGCATCTTTCTTTGGTGTTTTTCAGAGTCAGTAGAAAGGCCTCTTTAGTGTCCTAAGGTTTTCATAACTGTGACCTTAATTGCCTACCGTCTGTAAGCTGTTAGTGTCTTAACGACCATTCCACAGGTGCATGTTCATTAATTGTTTATGGTTCATTGAACAAGCATGCAAAAAAGTGTTTAAATCCTCTACAATGAAGATCTTTGAAGTTATTTGTATTTTACGAATTATCTTTGAAAGACAGGGTCCTGAAAAAGGGACGTTTCTTTTTATGCTGAGTTTGCTACTATCAGCTTTTTGATAAGCAGTTTAGCAAAGAAAATCGTCCTGTATTATTGGCATACGGTCCCCAGTTATTGGCCACCTATTTTGTTCAATTACAAGATATATCTGGGGGGGGGGGTTCAAAAAAGAGACACCAACCTCGTACACAAAGTGTTTACTAGATAGTTGACTAGTTGGCTAGCCTGTCAACTAGTTGATCTGCCTGTCAACTAGTTGATCTGCCTGTCAACTAGTTGATCTGCCTGTCAACTTTTCATTGCGTAGCCGGAACCACATTTTCTTTTTTTTTTGACCTTAAAGCCAAAACCACCTAGCCATCAGCAGCTAACCAGCTAATTAGCTGCAAGCTATTTAGTCATTCTTAGCCACTGCTAGCGTCCTTTACCTTCTGCACAGATACCAGCACTTGTTTTTGCCTGGATAATACTTGCCAGCCTACCAGTATCGGACTGTTTCTCCACTGACGGAAACCCTGGACCATTACTCCTAATCTTCACAGCTAGCTAGCTGCCACCGAGTGACCCAGTACCGAAGTTAGCCCTGAGCCACGCCCACTTTTTAAAAAATTCAATGACGGCCTAGGAACAATGGGTTAACTGCCTGTTCAGGGGCGGAACATATTTGTACCTTGTCGAGCTTGGGGATTTGAACATGCAACCTTTTGGTTGCTAGTCCAATGCTCTAACCACTAGGCTACCCTGCCGCCCCTACCTCCTGGCCTACTCAGTAGTTCACCCGGACTCCACCCAAACATGGCTAGAATCCACTACTCCACCGGATCCTTGCCGTAAGCTCTGGACCTTGGCACTGGATCACCACTGCTACTGAGTGGCTAACGCCCGCCCCGAAGCTAGCACCAGTTAGCTGTGAGCCAGGAGCATCTCCCGGCTAGCAAACTAAATTACTACAACTACAACACCTCTTTCGCCATCTGGCTTGGATCCTTTGTCGACACGGCGCCCCGCCGCACCACCACGACTAGTCTGCCAACGAATACTCCTTCCGCTGTGCCTTCAACCGGGACCTCCGTCGGACGTTGGGTATATTCCATTCTGTTTATTTTTGTTTATCTGTCTTCCCCAGCCGCGAACTCAGGCTCTGTGTGTAATTAACCGACCCTCCCTGCCCATTCATTGCCGTCTTAGCTAATTAGCCGTTGTTGTCTTACCCAGCTCTCCCAATCAATGATTGCTTTATGTCTCTCTCAAATGTCAATATGTCAATTGTTTAGGTTAGTTATCGTTGTTTTAGTTTACAATTGAGCCCCTAGTTCCACTCATCATACCTCTGATAACTCCTTTGTCCCAACTCCCACACATGCAGTGACCTCACCCATTGTAACCAGCATGTCCAGACATGCAACCTCTCTTATCATCACTCAGTGCCTGGGCTTACCTCCGCTGTACCCGTACCCCACCATACCCCTGTCTGCACATTGTACCCTGAATCTATTCTACCACGCCCAGAAATCTGCTCCTTTTATTCTTTGTCCCCAATGCTCTAGACAACCAGTTTTGATAGCCTTTAGCCATACCCTCATCCTACTCCTCTGTTCCTCGGGAGATGCGGAGGTAAACCTAGGCCCTGCGTGTCCCCAGGCACCCTCATTTTTTGACTTCTGTGATAAAAAAAAGCCCTGGTTTCATGCATGTTAACATCAGAAGCCTCGTCCCAAAGTTTGTTTTACTCACTGCTTTAGCACACTCTGCCAACCATGATGTCCTTGCTGTGTTGGAATCCTGGCTTAGGAAGGCCACCAACAATTCTGAGATTTCCATACCCAACTACAACATTTTCCGTCAATATAGAACTGCCAAAGGGGGAGGAGTTGCAATCTACTGCAGAGATAGCCTGCAAAGTTGTGTCATACTTTCCAGGTCTATACCCAAACAGTTCGAACCTCTAATTTTAAAATTTAATCTCTCCAGAAATAAGTATCTTACTCTTGCCGCCTGTTATCGACCCCCCCTAAGATCCCAGCTGTGCCTTGGACACCATATGTGAATTGATCGCCCCCCATCTAGCTTCAGAATTATTTGTGTTAGGTGACCTAAACTGGGATATGCTTAACACCCCGGCAGTCCTACAATCTAAGCTAGATGCCCTCAATCTCACACAAATCATCAAGTAACCCACCAGCTACAACCCTAAATCCGTAAACATGGGCACACTCATAGACATTATCCTGACCAACTTGCCCTCCAAATACACCTCTGCTGTTTTCAATCAGGATCTTAGCAATCACTGCCTCATCGCCTGTATCCGCTATGGGTCCGCGGTCAAACGACCACCCCTCATCACTGTCAAACGCTCCCTAAAACACTTCTGCGAGCAGGCCTTTCTAATCGACCTGGCCCGGGTATCCTGGAAGGATATTGACCTCATCCCGTCAGTCGAGGATGCCTGGTCGTTCTTTAAAAGTCATTTCCTCACCATCTTTGATAAGCATGCCGCTTTCAAAAAATGCAGAACTAAGAACAGATATAGCCCTTGGTTCACTTCAGACCTTACTACCCTTGACCAGCACAAAAACATCCAGTGGCGGACTGCAATAGCATCGAATAGTCCCCACGATATGCACATTTTCAAGGAAGTCAGGAACCAATACACGCAGTCAGTCAGGAAAGCAAAGGCTAGCTTCTTCAAGCAGAAACTTGCATCCTGTAGCTCTCCATAAAGTTTTGGGACACTAAAGTCCATGGAGAACAAGAGCACCTCCTCCCAGCTGCCCACTGCACTGAGGCTAGGTAGCACGGTCACCACCGATAAATCCATTTATCCATGATAAATTTCAACAAGCATTTCTCAATGGCTGGCCGTGCCTTCCTCCTGGCTACTCCAAACCTGGCCAACAGCTCCGGCTAGCTACTCGCCCGAGCCTCCCCAGTATCTCCTTCACCCAAATCCAGAAAGCAACTGCTCTGAAACGCTAGTAAAACCAAATGCATGCTTTCAACCGTTTGCTGCCTGCACCCGCCCGCCCGACTTGCATCACCACCCTGGACGGTTCTGACCTAGAATATGTGGACAACTACAAATACCTAGGTGTCTGGCTAGACTGTAAACTCTCCTTCCAGACTCATATTAAGCATCTCCAATACAAAATCAAATCTACAAATGTAGAATCGTCTTTCTGTTTCACAACAAAGACTCCTTCACTCACTCCGCCAAACTTACCCTAGTAAAACTGACTATCCTACCGATATTCGACTTCGGAGATGTCATCTACAAAAAAGCTTCCAATACTCTACTCAGCAAACTGGATGCACTTGTCACAGTGCCATCCGTTTTGTTACCAAATCACCTTATACCACCCACCACTGCGACCTATATGCTCTAGTCGCTGGCCCTCGCTCCATATTCTTCGCCAGACCCACTGGCTCCAAGTCATCTATAAGTCTATGCTAGGTAAAGCTCCGCCTTATCTCAGCTCACAGGTCACGATAACAACACACACCCGTAGCACATGTTCCAGCATGTATATCTTACTGATCATCCCCAAAGCCACCACCTCATTTGGCCGCCTTTCCTTCCAGTTCTCTGCTGACAATGACTGGAACGAATTGCAAAAATCGCTGAAGCTGGAGACTTATATTTCCCTCACCAACTTTAAACATCAGCTATCTGAGCAGCTAACCGATCGCTGCAGCTGTACATAGTCCATCTGTAAATAGCCCACCCAATCTACAACTACCTCATCCCCATACTGTTTTTATCTACTTTTCTGCCCTTTTGCACACCAGTATCTCTACTTGCACATCATCATCTGCTCATTTATCACTCCAGAGTTAATCTGCTAAATTGTCATTATTCGCTACTATGGCCTATTTATTGCCTTCCTCCTCATGCCTTTTGCACACACTGTATATAGACTTTCTATTTTTCTACTGTGTCATTGACTTGTTTATTGTGTATTCCATGTGTAACTCTGTGTTGTTGTCTGTGTCACACTGCTTTGCTTTATCTTGGCCAGGTGGCAGTTGTAAATGAGAACTTGTTCTCAACTAGACTACCTGGTTAAATAAAGGTGAAAAAAAGTGACAAGCCACCGGGGTCTGACAATCTGGATGGAAAATTACTGAGGATAATAGCCACATCATATTTGCCACATCTTTAAGATACTGGATGTAACAGGTACAAAATAATCTATATCCAGAGTAAAACGAGTCCTATATCGACATAACCTAAAAGACCGCTCAGCAATGAAGAAGCCATTGCTCCAAAACCGCCATAAAAAAGCCACGGTTTGCAACTGCACATGGGGACAAAGATCATACTTTTTGTAGAAATGTCCTCTGGTCTGATGAAACAACACGGAACAAACCCCTAGAATGGGGAGGGTGTCTGGGTGGGTGTCTGTCCGCGGTGGCGGCTCTGGCGCAGGACGTGGACCCCACTCCACCATAGTCCTTCTCCGCCTCTTTACCCGCCTCCGTGGCCTCTAACGCGGCGACCCTTGCCGCCGACCTCGGACTGGGGACCCAAGCCACGGGTCCCGAATGGACGGGAGGTTCCGGCAGCACCGAACGGACGGGAGACTCCGGCAGCTCCGGAGTGAAGGAAGATTCTGGCAGCGCCGGCGTGACGGACAGCGTCACTACAGACCCTGGTTCGATCCTGGTGTTGAAACATAACACATGAAATGACAGCTATCAAAAATGTACGCTTAATCCATTATAAACTAATGTAAATCATTTCTTATACAGGAGACAAAATTCACAAATTCTACAGCACAATGTCAGAGTCATGTACAGTAAGTAGCCTACTACTGAGGGGGGGATGTCTTCACTATCAATTGCCTAGTTATTTTATGAAAAATACATGAGATCACACAGACGCACAAAATGAATTAAAAAATAGTTCCTGATCTTATAGGTGAGTTGACTGTCAAAGAGTAGCTTCAATAAACAGACCAAGCTCTCTACATCCCCATTGTATGTACGCTTAATCCAGTATAAACTAATGTAAATAATTTATTATACAGGAGACAAAATTCACAAATTCTACAGCACAATGTCATGGGCAGAGTTAGAAAGCTGTGAGAAGTTCTACAATGTAAATGTATTATATTATATTATATTTCAAGACATATGGAGGTGTGGTGAGATACCCAATGGGCTCGACATTATTATTTCATCACTTATATTGATCGAAGCTGTTACTTAAATACTGGAAGACAAATAATACTCCAGTGTTAAGAGAATGGAATAATTCTTATTTAAATCAAGAAAAGATGTCTGGCTACAGACAAACCACATAACACATTTTGAAGTCATGTGAGGCCGTAGTATTAGAAACAACATTGGGTGTGGATGCGGTGGGAACATGTGGGTCTGAGAAAGTGTGATGTCATAACTGTTTGTGAAAATGTATGGAAACGTTTTTTGTTGTTTTTGTCAATGCATGTTTTTTGTTTGTTGTAAAAATAAAAAATAAAGATTAAAAAAACGTTAAATAAATGTAAAAATATATTTTTTTAAATAGTAAATGTATGTAAATACCTATGGATGTTGGGGGAGTTTCAGCATTTTGTTTTGATGGCCTGAGAAACAACACTTGCACTCAATTACCAATCCTGTGACAACTCACGACAGTTTACACAAACAGACCCTCAGGCCTGATGGGACACTCTTGCTTGATGTGGGTCCTCTTTGTCCACCCCTGCCTTAGAGAAGCATCTCTTTTTAAATCACCTTCGTGTCTTTGGCTTTGATGGTAACATTCACCTCAAGAGTTAAAGGTCGTTCACCCCGATGCCTTCATTATTCATCCTGGGTATGCAGCCTCAGGATCATCAATGTTCCAAGGCTGTGAATTTCAGTTGACATGAATAGCAGGTATCAAACCTCTAATTCAACACAGAGAGATAATCAACAGAGACATCAAGCTGAGCCGTTTTATGTTTTACAAAAGCTGTTACTGTTACCATTGTTACCATTGTTACTGAGTTCGCACCTAACTTGTGTCTAGTGTTTTATGAATAAAACTCATTCTCATCTCCCAACTTTATAAGCTCATTATTATCTTCTTTCCTTTTACCTTTGTAACGGAGCTAACACCTAACATGTATCTATGGCACAGGGTTATTTTTGTTCAATGTGTGTGGAGGAAAATAGTGCAGCTCGGCTCCCTTTAGATCTCTTTGCCTGTGAGGAGAATGCAAAGGACCCTGGGTTGCTGCCTCAGCATTTTGCCCCCTCCGAAATGACAGGGGCTTTATAGGAGAAGTTGTTGGTGGTGGTGTGGGGTTAGGAGTGGGCTTGTGTGTGTGTGTGTGTGTGTGTGTGTGTGTGTGTGTACGCACACCCCTGGGCTTCGCTTGGTTGGAGACACCTTCAACAAGGACCTTCTTACGCCACAGCTCAGCACTTCCATTGCAACTGTTCATTACACACTGCAATGGCTGGGGACCTTTCTGTCACTGCTGGCTGAATGAATGCTGGCTCTTTTTAAGTTCTACTCGATACACAACACCCCAGAGACCACACGAGGCTGAAGGACGCGATGACCCACGGCCTGTACATGAGGCTTGGAGAATTATAGGTGATTCCGGGCTGCTGTTGCTCAATCTGGCCTTATCTCCCATTGGAAGAGTCTGGAAAATAAATATGGTGAATATCCCCCCCAAAAAATGTAACAAAATGCAACTGGTGATTCAAAATCCTCTTGTTAATCATACACACAAGGACATTTTCGTTCTCAGATTGTGAATTGAATTGCTTTAATTTGCTCAAGTATACAGTGCATTCAGAAATTATTCAGACCCCTTCACTTTCTCCACATTTTGTTACGTTACAGCTTTATTCTAAAATAGATTTTTTTTTAAATGACCTCATCAATCTACACACCCCATAATGACAAAGCGAAAACAGGTTTTTAGAAATGTTTGCAAATTTATTAACATTTTCAATCAGAAATAACTTATTTACATAAGTATTTAGACCATTTGCTATGAGAGACAAAATTGAGCTCAGGTGGATCCTGTTTCCATTGATCATCCTTGAGATGTTTCTACAACGTCATTGGAGTCCACCTGTGGTAAATTCTATTGATTGTACATGATTTGGAAAGGCACACACCTGTCTATATAAGGTCCCACAGTTGACAGTACATGTCAGATCAAAAACCAAGCCAAGGAATTGTGCGTAGAGCTCCGAGACAGGAATGTGTCGAGGCACAGATCTGGGGAAGGGTACCAAAAATGTCTCCAGCATTGAAGGTCCCCAGGATCACAGTGGCTCCCATCATTCTTAAATGGAAGAAGTTTGGAACCACCAAGACTCTTCCTAGAGCTAGCCGCCCAGACAAACTGAGCAATCGGGAGAGAAGGACCTTGGTCAGGGAGGCGACCAAGAACCTGATCACCTGTTCACTCTGACAGAGCTCCGGAGTTCCTCTGTGGAAAGACCTTCCAGAAGGACAACTATTTCTGCAGCACTCCACCAATCAGGCCTTTATGGTACAGTGGCCAGATGGAAGCGACACCTCAGTAAAAAGGCACCTGACAGCCCACTTGGATTTTGCAAAACGACAAATAGAGGACTCACAGACCATGAGAAACAAGATTCAACGACCCTAAGTACACAGCCAGGACAAGGCAGGAGTGGCTTCGGAACATGTCTCTGAATGCCCTTGAGTGGCCCGGCCAGATACCCGATCAAACATCTCTGGAGAGACCTGAAAATAACTGTGCAGTGAAGCTGCCCATCCAACTGGACAGAGGATCTGCAGGGAAGAGTGGGAGAAACATCCCAAATACAGGTGTGCCAAGCTTGTAGCGTCATGCCCAAGAAGACTTGAGGCTGTAATTGCTGCCAAAGGTGTTTCAACAAAAGTACTGAGTAAAGGGTCTGAATAGTTATGTAAATATATTTAATTATTGTATTTTTTAATAATTTTCTAAATTTTCTAAACCTGTTTTTACTTTGTCATGTATGGCATTGAAGCTCGTTTGGAGGTTTGTTAACAGTGTCCAAGGAAGGGCGAGATGTATACAGAATGGTGTCGTCTGCATAGAGGTGGATCAAGGAATCACCCGCAGCAAGAGCAACATCAATGATATATACAGAGAAAAGAGTCAGCCTGAGAATTTAACACTGTGGTACCTCCATAGAGACTGTCCGAGGTCCAGACAACAGGCCCTCCGATTTGACACACTGAACTCTATCTGAGAAGTAGTTGGTGAACCAGGCAAGGCAGTCATTTGAGAAAACAAGGTTGTTGAGTCGGCCGATAAGAATGTGGTGTTTGACAGAGTCGAAAGCCAAGTTGATTTAAATGGCTGCACAGTATTGTCTTTTATCGATGGTGGGTATGATGTCTTTTAGTACCTTAAGCGTGGATGAGGTGCACCTGTGACCAGCTCGGAAACCGGATTGCACAGTGGAGAAGGTACGGTGGGATTCGAAATGGTCAGTGATCTGTTTATTAACTTGGCTTTTGAAGACTTTAGAAAGGCAGGGCAGAATGGATATAGGTCTGTAACAGTTTGGGTCTAGAGTGTCACCCCATTTGAAGAGGGGGATGACCGCGGCAGCTTTCCAATCTTCAGGGATCTCTGACGATGTGAAAGAGAGGTTGAACAGGCTAGTAATAGGGGTTGCAACAATGGTGGCGGATAATTTAGAAAGAGAGGGTCCAGATTGTCTAGCCAAGCTGATTTGTACAGGTCCAGGTTTTGCTGCTCTTTCAGAACATCTGCTGTATGGATTTGGGTGAAGGAGAAGCTGGGGAGACGTGGGCAAGTACCTGCGGGGGTGCGGAGCTGTTGGCCGGGGTTGGGATAGCCAGGCGGAAAGCATGGCCAGCCGTAGAGAAATGCTTATTGACATTCTCGGTTATCATGGATTTATCGGTGGTGACAGTGTTTCCTAGCCTCAGTGGAGGAGGTGCTCTTATTCTCCATGGACTTTACAGCGTCCCAGAACCTTTTGGAATTAGAGCTATAGGATGCAAATTTCTGTTTGAAAAAGCTAACCTTTGCTTTCCTAACTGACTGTGTGTATTGGATCCTGACTTCCCTGAAAAGTTGCATATCGCGGGACTATTCAATGCTAGTGCAGTATGACACAGGATGTTTTTGTGCTGGTCGGGGGCAGTCAGGTCTGGAGTGAACCAAGGGCTATATCTGTTCTTAGTTCTACATGTTTTGAATGGGCATGCTTATTTAATATGGTGAGGAAAATACTTTTAAAGAACAACCAGGCATCCTCTATTGACGGGATGAGGTCAATTTTAGGGAGCGTTTGAAGATGAGGGGTGGTCGTTTGAACGCGGACCCATAACGAATGCAGGAAATGAGGCAGTGATCACTGAGATCCTGATTGATAACAGCAGAGGTGTATTTGGAGGGCAAGTTGGTCAGGATGATATCTATGAGGGTGCCCATGTTTACGGATTTAGGGTTGTACCTGGTGGGTTCCTTGCTAATTTGTTTGAGATTGAGGGTATCTAGCTTAGATTGTAGGACGGCCGGGGTGTTAAGCATATCCCAGTTTAGGTCACCTAACAGAATGAACTCTGAAGATAGATGGGGGGCAATCAATTCACATATGGTGTTCAGGGCACAGCAGGGAGTTGAGGGAGGTCTATAAATCAAATCAAAGTTTATTTGTCATTTGCGTCGAATACAACAGGTGAAATGCTTACTTACCTTACTTACAGGCTCTACAACAGTGAGAGACTTATTTCTGGAGAGATTAATTTTTAAAAGTAATAGCTCAAACTGTTTGGGCATAGACCTGAAAAGTATAACACAACTTTGCAGGCTATCTCTGCGGTAGATTGCAACTCCTCCCCCTTTGGCAGTTCTATCTTGACGGAAAATGTTGCAGTTGGGGATGGAAATCTCAGAATTTTTGGTGGCCTTCCTAAGCCAGGATTCAGACACGGCAAGGACATCAGGGTTGACGGAATGTGCCAAAGCAGTGAGTAAAACAAACTTAGGGAGGATGCTTCTGATGTTAACATGCATGAAACCAAGGCTTTTACAGTGGAGGTAAACTTAGGCATTGAGTGATGATAAGAGAGGTTGCATCTCTGGAGGCACTAGTTATGCTTGGTGAGGTCACCACATGTGTGGGAGTTGGAACAAAATAGGTATCTGAGGCATGTTGAGTGGGGCTAGGGGCTTCGCAGTAATATAAAACAATGATAACTACCCTGAACACTATACAAGGCATATTGAAATTATCGAGAGACATAAAGCGAGGCATAAAGCAATCACAGGTGTTGATTGGGAGGGCAAGCTAGGACAACAACGGGTAAGAAGACAACAGCTAATCAGCTAAGACAACAACAGGTCAAATGGTGATGAATGGGCAAAAAGGGTCAGTTAAATATACACAGGGCCTGAGTTCAAGGCTGGGGCCGACAGATATTTTTAAAAATGTTTTTAAATGGAGAACTGTGATTAATTAACAGTCCAGCAGGCATCAGCTATGTAGGCAGGTGATCATAGGGTCCACTGAGCAGGCCGGGAGATGGGCCTGGCTCAAGGCTAGCTTCGGGGCTGGGCCACTATGTAGCAGCTAGCTAGCTGGTGATGTAGTGGAGATAAGCAGTCCGATATGCTCAGGGTTGATTTCGCGCTGTGCAGACTGGCGGGTATTATCCAGGCCAAAGGTGGCTGGTGTCTGAGCTAAAGGTAAAAGCCGCTAGCAGTGGTTAATAATGACTAAATAGCTAGTAGCTGATTAGCTGGTTAGCAACTGATGGCTAGCTCCTCTGATGGAGATTCTAGCTATAAGGTCTAAAAATAGCAGATCCGTATCACATTGGGTGAGGCGGGTTGCCGGGAGGTATATTTAATTTAAAAATGGAAAGAGAGATATGAAAGAGATATTAAATATATACAAAAAAACTACATTTACACGGGACAATGACAAAAACACGTCTGCACTGCTATGGCATCTTGGTATGACTTTGCTCCATACATTTTTCCATCAATTCTGACTAGTTTCCCAGTACCTGCTGCTGAATAACATCTCCATAGCATGATGCTGCCACCACCATACTTTACCATTATGCCAGGTTTCCTACAGACGTGACGTTTGGCATTCAGGCCAAAGAGTTCAATCTGGGTTTCGTCAGACCAGAGAATCTTGTTTCTCATGGTCTTAGAGTCCTTTAGGCGGGCTGCCATAAATTCCTGATTGGTGGAGTGCTGCAGAGATGGTTGTCCTTCTAAGGTTCTCCCATCTCCACTGAGGAACTCTGGAGCTCTGTCAGTGTGACCATCAGGTTCTTGGTCACCTCCCTGACCAAGGCCCTTCTCCCACGATTGCTCAGTATGGCTAGGCAACCAGCTCAAGGAAGAGTCTTGGTGGTTCCAAACTTCTTCCAATTAAACCTGCAATATCGGCAGTGTATCAAATACTTGTTCTCCCCACTGTATATGGAACAAGTCTCCTCCAAAAATTCATAAAACCTGTCCTGATCTGGTGGTCTTTAAAGCAGGTTCCAAATATAATAGGTTTACATTTTGATAATAAATGTCAAACTACAGAGCTTCAATCTCATTATGGTTTAAATCTGATCTATAGTTGAACCCAATATCTGATCTTACATAAATACAAACTCCCCTGTCTTTGCGATTGCAGTGTCTTCTAATTACTACATAATTTCCAACTTCAATCTCAGCGTTTGTTATCGAACCATCCAACGATGTTTCGGTAAGGCAAAGCACTCCCACTTACACTTACTAGAGAGTTGCCGAATTTCCTCAATCTTAGGAAGAAGACTTCTAACATTGAGATGAATGTCTTGTGGAGAAAAACTTTTCCAGAGTCAAGTTTTCCTCGTCTGTTGGAACTGTCAGCTGAAATTGTTCACTTGAGATGATTGTTGACTCCATGCAGTCCAAACATTGCAATGAAGCTCCTTCCAGGATTCACGCTGGCATTTGAAAGAGATGGTCGTTGCTCCTTCCCTTCTGACCGTCTCTATTATAGCGAATTGATTTATCGCTAGAAAGCGCTACTGTGTCAGTCAATGGAGGCTACAAACTTGCTAGAATTTGCTTCGGGAGTAGTCTTTCAGAGCGCTCTGAAAACACACACCCCCTCTTGGGGAATAACCCCCTTTCATACAAGAAGGAAGTCGCCTATCCTAGGCTAGCATACAGGCAATGCAGCGATATACAGGAGTGATGTTTTCTAATCGAGAGATGATATTATCATGGCGATTCGATAGTATTTCAGCCTTTATGTTATTTTTTTATTAATTTTATTTAACCTTTATTTTAACCAGGAAAAACCCATTGAGGTTAAAAACCTCTTTTGCGAGGGCGACCTGGCATGGAGGCAAAATAGCAGTGTGTCTATAAAACATTACAGAAAAATACAGAATACACACAAAAGACAGTGTCACAAGTTACAGATACAATTGAAGATTAGAAACAACTGCAGTTATCACACACAGTGTTGTCGATCAGAGTCTTAAAAACAGGCAAGGACACTAACTGCCCTGACTTTAAAATCTTCTGAAGCATGTTCCAGGATGAAGGGGCATTATGGGAGAAAGCGGCATGCATTGGATAAAAGTAAAGACTCAGAGCTACAAAATGGTATATCATACACTGCATTTGAGGAACAATGGGAACGTAACTCTGCTTTGAAATTTGATAAACTTGTAAACTCACTTTTGAGAAAATGGCCTTTGAATGTTTTGGTATCTATTGAAGAGCTCCTCTTTGTCTACACCCATTCAGCATCGTTCACACCCTCTTAAGCTTTAGCCCCACCCATCTTGTTTCGCTCTTGGAGCATTCAGAGCGTACAATTGACGCTCTGGCCAATGATTTGTTTACCTCTGGATATCATGAAAACAGCCTAAACAGCTCAGCTTTTTTGCAGACGTTTACTGACACCGGCCATATTCAACGGGTTTTGTACACACATCACGTAACTTTAGCTAACGAGCCAGCCAGCTAACGTTAGCTAGTTAAACAAGAATGCACAAACTGCCAACAATGAACAGAGTGCTAACAATGCCTAACATTAGGCTCTAACTAGAAAAGCAAACAGCTCTGGGAAATGAATAATAATATCCGCTATGGAGCCAGCCAGCTAACATTAGCTAGCTAGCTAACAGTACACTTTAGCTTAAGACATATAGATAGCTAGCTAAACAATGAACCTAGCTAGGTAAACAACATTTAAGATCACACAACATAAGCTAACGAGCCAGCTAAACAACAATGAACAAAGTGCCAACAATGACACAGTGCTGGGAGCTAACCAGCATTGGGCTCAAACTAGAAAGCAAATGGCTCTGGGAAACAAATAATAAGGTCAGCTAGCTAGCTAACAGTGCACTTTAGCTTAAGACAGGTTAACAATGTACCTAGCTAGGTAAACAACGTGTAAGATCACACACTTCATGTAATGCTAATTAACGAGACAGTCAGATAATGTTAGCTAGCTAGGTAACAGTACACTTTAGCTTGAAATGAAACCACTCTCTGTCAAATTAGAAATGTGTAATATGTAGCTAGCTAATGCTAGACTCTCTTACCTGTATACATCGTCATGTATGATGGATGAGTGTCCCTGTCAGGAATGTCATACCACTGTTGCAATTAGATTGAAGATGTAATCCAGAGACAGGTGTTTTCTTCATCTCTTTAGCTATCATACTCTAATTCCACTGATTTTCAAAACTTGATCCTTCAGAAAGTGGAGAGAAACTTATACAGCTCCACTACACAAAATGTTTTCCAAGATGGCAGCGCAGTAGGACGTGTATATCTGTCTTTGTCTTATCCCGTGTATACTTTCCTGAAACCCGACTCACCCAATGTGGTATGGATTTGCTAATTCTATTCCTTATTACTGGACCTTCCATCGGGAGCAAGCCAGCTAACCAGCTGCTAGTCTTTGTTAGCCACAGCTAGCGGTCCTTGCCTTTTATCCCCAGCATCAGCCAGCCTAGCTCGGACAATAACCTGCCAGCCTAGTCTGCACAGTGCGATATCAACCCAAAGCATATTGGACTGCTTCTATTTACCATATCACCAGATTCCTGCTACTCTGGATCATTACACCGGATCATTACTCCGGATAATTGCCACTTTGTTTACATACTCATCTCATATGTATATACTGTACTCGATACCATCTACTGTATCTTGTCTATGCCGCTCTGTACCATCACTCATTCATATATCTTTATGTACATATTCTTTATCCCCTTACACTTGTGTGTATAAGACAGTAGTTTTGGAATTGTTAGTTAGATTACTTGTTGGTTATTACTGCATTGTCGGAACTAGAAGCACAAGCATTTCGCTACACTCGCATTAACATCTGCTAACCATGTGTATGTGACAAATCAAATTTGAATTGATTTGATTTGATTTAATTGCAGCTGGCTAGCTGCAAATGAGTGGCTACTGTTAGCTAATGCCTCTATCCTGAAGCAAGCACCAGCTAACCTTGAGCTAGCCTCGAGCTAGGCTCATATACCAGCTAATTCTAGGGCTACAATAGCTCTTTTGCCAATTGGCCTGGACCCTTTATTGTCGACACGGAGCCCCGCTGATCCATCACAACTGAACATCTGACGTGATCGCCCGGTGTGGTCTCAACAGGCTATTCTGTTACGATATCGCCGAAGAACCATCTACTAGGCCCGGCCCGCTAGCTTTTCTGAATGCTAGCTTTTCTGAATGCTGAATGCCGAACAGCACCCTGACTCACCTATTGCTGCTCTTTTGACCCTACGACCACTCTGCTACACAGTGGATGCCCTCTGGATTGTTTCAATAACATGGTACCTCATTTTGTTTACCTGCTGGCCCCAGCCTCGAACTCAGGTACCTAACTGACCCGCTCTGCCTATTCATCCCGATTTACCCTTTGTTGTCTTATCTCTCCTGATCAACACCTGTGATTGCTTTATGCCTTGTCTTGGCTAGTTTTTTGTTTTATTTCACTGTATAGCCCTCAGTCCCGCTCAAAATGCCTTAGATAGCTCTTTCGTCCCACCCCATACACATGCCGAGACCTCACCTAGGTTAACTGATGCCTCCAGTGACGAAACCTCTCTCCTCGTCACCCAACACATAGGTTTACCTCCACTGTACTCACATTCTACCATAACCTTGGCTGTACATTATGCCTTGAATCTATTGTACCACGCCCAGAAATCTGCTCCATTTAATCACTGTCCCCAACGCACTAGGTGACCAGTTCTTATAGCCTTTAGCCGTACCCTTGTCCTACTCCTCCTCTTTTCCTCTGGTGATGTAGAGGTTAACCCAGGCCCTGTAGCCTCCAGTTCCAATCCTATTCCCCAGGCGCTATCATTTGTTGACTTCTGTAACAGTAAAAGCCTTGGTTGCATGCATGTTACAATCAGAAGCCTCCTCCTTAAGTTATTTTTTTTCACTGCTTTAGCACACTCCGCCAACCCTGATGTCCTAGCCGTGTCTGAATCCTGGCTTAGGAAGGCAACACGGGCAACCTCATAGATATCATCCCGACCAACCGGCCCTCTAAATACCCCTCTGCTGTCTTCAACCAGGTTCTCAGCGATCACTGCCTCATTGCCTGTGTCCGTAATGGGTCTGCGGTCAAACGACCACCAATCATCACTGTCAAACGCTCCCTAAAACACTTCATAAAGCAGGCCTTTCTAATCGATCTGGTATCCTGGAAGGATATGGACCTCATTACGTCAGTAGAGGATGGCTGGTTATTCTTTAAAAGTGCTTTCCTCACCATCTTAAATAAGCATGCCCCATTCAAAAAGTGTAGAACTAAGAACAGATGTCGCCCTTGGTTTTCCGCAGACCTGACTGCCCTTAACCAGCAAAAAAATATCCTGTGGCGTTCTGCATTAGCATCGAATAGCCCCCGCGATACGCAACTTTTCAAGGAGGTTAGGAACCAATACACAGGCAGTTAGGAAAGCAAAGGCTAACTTTTTCAAACAGACACTGTAAAGTCCACGGAGAATAATAAGAGCACCTCCTACCAGCTGCCCACTGCACTGAGGCTAGGAAACACTGTCACCACCGATAAATCTACGATAACTCTGCGCATTTTTCCTGAAACCTCTCTGTTCCATTGCATGCCTTCCCTCCATTTAAAGGGATATTAACCAGATTCCTTTTCCTATGGCTTCCACATGGTGTGAACAGTCTTTAGACATAATTTCAGGCTTTTATTCTGAAAAATGAGCGAGAAAGATCACATCACGTCATTGGATGGCTGGGTGCCAGCAAAGTTTTGCATGCGTGAGCAGCTTTGAGCAGACATTTTCTCTCTCCCTCCTAATTGAAAAAGCTATGGTCCGGTTGAAATATTATCAATTATTTATTGTAAAAACAACCTGAGGATTGATTATAAAAAAACGTTTGACATGTTGCTTTGGAATTTTCAACTGCCCCGTCGTGTCCGCTCGAGTCTGTGGATTTCTGAACATAACGCGCCAACCAAATGGAGGTTTTTGGATTTTAAAATAATCTTTATGGAACAAAAGGAACATTTATTGTGTAACTGGGAGTCTCGTGAGTGCAAACATCCGAAGATCACCAAAGGTAATCAATTCATTTTATTGCTTTTCTGACTTGACCAATCTACTTTGCTGCTAGCTTTTTGTAATGTTTTGTCTGCTGAGAGAGATGTCCTAACATATACACTTGGATAGCTTTCACTGAAAAGCTTTTTTGAAATCTGACATGCCAGGTGGATTAAAAACAAGCTAAGCTGTGTTTTGCTATATTACACTGTTGATTTCATGAAAATTAAATATTTTTAGTAATTTAATTTGAATTTGGAGCTCTGCCATTCAGCGGATGTTGACGAAAAGGATCCCGCTAACGGGATGGGTGCGCCAAGTTGAACCAACAGGGCTCGTAATTTAACAATTGTATTCATATTTACAGATGGCATACAAGTTTGTTATCAAGGCAGATTAAAGTTTACATGGAAGTCATTTCTGCCAAAAAATGCATTTTGATTAAAGAAAACATTTACATTCAAAGGGCTCTTCTGTGAAGTCGTGACTTGTGACATACGCCTAGTTTCCTGAATCAGGTCACATATACATGCGTTTATCATTTGTGACCGATCAAATTGGTCTTCTGTAGCAAAATATGATATTGTGTTTTTTACATCAGATAAAAAATTGAAACTCATAGCTAGAAAATGTTATATCATACACTACAGTTGAGGAACAATGGAAAGTAATTCTGCTTTGAAAAAGTTGATAAACTTGTAAACTCACTTTTGAGAAAATGGCTTTGAAATGTTTTGGTACTGCTGCTGGAGAGCCCTTCTTTGTCTACGCCCATTCAGAATCGTTCAGACCCTCTTCAACTTTATCCCCACCCATCTCTTTAAGGGTTGATCTGAGCGTTCTGTACTAACAGTAGTAGTCAAGCACTCAAGCTAACTTGCTAACTACTGTACTGTCGTGACGTTGCTATCATTAATGCTATGACGGCTATACCACATTCAATTATTACGCAATTAAATTAATTATATAACAATTAATTATGTAGTAGTCTGGAGCACCATGGGAAAAGTTCATTTAACTGGGTATTAAGTTGCAATAATAGTGTTTAAAATTATTTTTTAATGACTACCTCATCTCTGGACCCTGCACATGCAAGTACATTCGGAAAGTATTCAGACTCTTTTCCGTTTTCCACATTTTGTTATGTTACAGCCTTATTCTAAAATTGATCAAAAAATATTTTTCCCTCGTCAATTTACACACACCAGTCACTATAATTACAAAGCAAAAACAGGTGTTTAGACATTTTAGCAAATTGATATAAAATCAAAAACAGATACCTTCTTAACATAAGTATTCAGACTCTTTGATTTGAGACTTGAAATTGAGCTCAGGTGCGTCCTGTTTACATTGATTATCCTTGAGATGTTTCTACAACTTCATTGGAGTCCACCTGTGGTAAATTAAATTGATTGGACATGATTTGGAAAGGCACACACCTGTCTATATAAGGTCCCACAGTTGTCAATGCATGTCAGAGCAAACAACAAGCCATGAGGTCAAATTACCACTCTTGTAACGGTTTTCTAGTGGTGATGAAGGAGAGTCGGACCAAACTGCAGCGTGTCGATTGCGATCCATATTTATTAAACAAAACGTAAACACGACTAAACACTAAACACTACAAAACAATAAACGTAATGAAAACCGAAAACAGCCTATCTAGTGCAAACTAACAGAGAGTACAAGTAAGACACTAAGGACAATCACCCACGACAAACTCAAAGAATATGGCTGCCTAAATATGGTTCCCAATCAGAGACAACGATAAGCACCTGCCTCTGATTGAGAACCACTCCAGACAGCCATAGACCTTGCTAGACAACCCACTAAGCTACAATCCCAATACCACCACCAAAACCCCAAGACAAACACACCACAATTACAAAAACCCCATGCCACACCCTGGCCTGACCAAATACATAAAGATAAACACAAAATACTTTGACCAGGGCGTGACAGAACCCCCCCCCTAAGGTGCGGACTCCCGAACGCACCTCAAAACAATAGGGAGGGTCCGGGTGGGCGTCTGTCCATGGTGGCGGCTCCGGCGCGGGACGTGGACCCCACTCCTTTAATGTCTTAGTCCCCTCTCCCTTCGTCCCTGGATAGTCCACCCTCGCCGCCGACCATGGCCTAGTAGTCCCCACCCAGAACCCCACTGGACTGAGGAGCAGATCGGGACTGAAGGACAGCTCGGGACCGAGGCAGCTCGGGACTGAGGGGAAGCTCGGGAGTGAGAGAAAGCTCAGGAGTGAGAGGAAGCTCAGGAGTGAGAGGAAGCTCAGGAGTGAGAGGAAGCTCAGGAGTGAGAGGAAGCTCAGGAGTGAGAGGAAGCTCAGGAGTGAGAGGAAGCTCAGGAGTGAGAGGAAGCTCAGGAGTGAGAGGAAGCTCAGGCAGGTAGATAGATCTACCAGCTCCTGGCTGGCTGGTGGTTTCAGCAGATCCTGGCTGACTGGCAGACCCTGGCTGACTGGCAGATCCTGGCTGACTGGCAGATCTGGAAGAGTCTGGTTGACTGGCAGATCTGGAAGAGTCTGGTTGACTGGCAGATCTGGAAGAGTCTGGTTGACTGGCAGATCTGGAAGAGTCTGGTTGACTGGCAGATCTGGAAGAGTCTGGTTGACTGGCAGATCTGGAAGAGTCTGGCTGACTGGCAGATCTGGAAGAGTCTGGCTGACTGGCAGATCTGGCGGCGCTGGGCAGACTGGCGGCGCTGGGCAGACTGGCGGCGCTGGGCAGACTGGCGGCGCTGGGCAGACTGGCGGTGCTGGGCAGACTGACGACGCTGGGCAGACTGACGACGCTGGGCAGACTGGCGATGCTGGGCAGACTGGCGATGCTGGGCAGACTGACGGCGCTGGGCAGACTGGCGACGCTGGGCAGACTGGGGGCACTGGCGGCGCTGGGCAGACTGGCGGCACTAGCTGCTCCATATAGGCTGACAGCTCTGGCGGCTTCTTACAGACTGACCGCTCTGGCGGCTCCGTGCTGACTGGCAGCTCCTTGCAGACTGGCAGCTCCTTACAGACTGACAGCTCCGTGCAGACTGACAGCTCCGTGCAGACTGACAGCTCCTTGCAGACTGGCAGCTCCATGCAGACTGGCAGCTCCATGCAGACTGGCTGCTCCATGCAGACTGACATCTCTGGCTGCTCCATGTAGACTGGCTGCTTCATGCAGACTGGCAGCTCGGGCTGCTTCATGTAGACTGACAGCTCTGGCTGCTCCATGCGGACTGACAGCTCTGGCTGCTCCATGTAGACTGAATGCTTCATGCAGACTGGCAGCTCGGGCTGCTTCATGTAGACTGACAGCTCTGGCTGCTCCATGCAGACTGACAGCTCTGACTGTTCCATGCAGACTGACAGCTCTGGCTGCTTCATGCAGACTGGCAGCTCTGGCTGCTCCATGTAGACTGGCTGCTTCATGCAGACTGGCAGCTCGGGCTGCTTCATGTAGACTGACAGCTCTGGCTGCTCCTTGCAGACTGGCAGCTCCATGCAGACTGCCAGCTCTGGCTGCTCCATGCAGACTGACAGCTCTGGCTGCTTCATGCGGACTGACAGCTCTGGCTGCTCCATGTAGACTGACTGCTTCATGCAGACTGGCAGCTCGGGCTGCTTCATGTAGACTGACAGCTCTGGCTGCTCCATGCAGACTGACAGCTCTGACTGTTCCATGCAGACTGACAGCTCTGGCTGCTTCATGCAGACTGGCAGCTCTGGCTGCTCCATGTAGACTGGCTGCTTCATGCAGACTGGCAGCTCGGGCTGCTTCATGTAGACTGACAGCTCTGGCTGCTCCTTGCAGACTGGCAGCTCCATGCAGACTGGCAGCTCTGGCTGCTCCATGCAGACTGGCAGCTCTGGCTGCTCCATGCAGACTGGCAGCTCTGGCTGCTCCATGCAGACTGACAGCTCTGGCTGCTCCATGCAGACTGGCTGCTTCATGCAGACTGGCAGCTCTGGCTGCTCCATGCAGACTGACATCTCTGGCTGCTCCATGCAGACTGACAGCTCTGGCTGCTCCTTGCAGACTGGCAGCTCTGGCTGCTCCATGCAGACTGACAGCTCTGGCTGCTCCATGCAGACTGACAGCTCTGGCTGCTCCATGCAGACTGACAGCTCTGGCTGCTCCATGCAGACTGACAGCTCTGGCTGCTCCATGCAGGCTGGCAGCTCGGGCTTCTCCATGCAGGCTGGCAGCTCTGGCTGCGCTGAACAGGCGGGAGACTCCGGCAGCGTAGGAGAGGAGAAAGGCTCTGGCTGCGCTAAACAGGCGGGAGGCTCCGGCAGCGCTGTAGAGGAGGAAGGCTCTGGCTGCGCTGAACAGGCGGGAGGATCCGGCAGCGCTGTAGAGGAGAAAGGCTCTGGCTGCGCTAAACAGGCGGGAGACTCCAGCAGCGCAGGAGAGGAGAAAAGCGCTGGCTGCGCTGAACAGGCGAGGCACACTGAAGGCCTGGTGCATGGTACTGGAACTGGTGGTACTGGATCGAGGACACGCACAGGAAGCCTGGAGCGGGGAGCTGCTACCGGAGGACTGGAGTGTGGAGGTGGCACAGGATGGGCTAGACCGTGAAGGCGTACTGGAGATCTTGAGAGCAGTGTTGGCACAGGATGTGCAAGGCTAGGGATGTGCACAGGAGGCCTGGTGCGTGAGGCTGGCACCAACTTCACCAGCCGACTAACACGCACCTCAGGACGAGTATGGAGCGCTAACCCAGGTGCCATCAAATCCCCAACACGTTCCGTCGGGCGAATTCCATGCAAAAAGCACCAACACAGCAACTCCCTCATTTCTCTCTCCTCCAATTTCCCCATTAACTCCTTCACAGTCTCTGGTTCTGGTCTCCTCCTTGGCTCCTCACGATAAACAGGGAGAGTTGGCTCAGGTCTGACTCCTGACTCTGCCACACTCTCCCTGAGCCCCCCAAGAAATTTTGGGGCTGATTCTCAGGCTTCCATCCGCTACGCCGTGCTGCCTCCTCATATCTGCGCCTCTCAGCTTTCGCCGCCTCCAGTTCTTCCTTGGGGCGGCGATATTCTCCAGGCTGAGCCCAGGGTCCTTTACCGTCCAGTTCTTCCTCCCATGTCCATTTCTCCAGGTGGTGCAGCCTCTCCCACTGCAGCTGCTGCTGCTCCTGCTGCTGCTGCCTCTGTTGCCTCTCCTGTGGTTCCTGCCTGTTAACACGCTGCTTGGTCCGTTGGTGGTGGGTGATTCTGTAACGGTTTTCTAGTGGTGATGAAGGAGAGTCGGACCAAACTGCAGCGTGTCGATTGCGATCCATATTTATTAAACAAAACGTAAACACGACTAAACACTAAACACTACAAAACAATAAACGTAATGAAAACCGAAAACAGCCTATCTAGTGCAAACTAACAGAGAGTACAAGTAAGACACTAAGGACAATCACCCACGACAAACTCAAAGAATATGGCTGCCTAAATATGGTTCCCAATCAGAGACAACGATAAGCACCTGCCTCTGATTGAGAACCACTCCAGACAGCCATAGACCTTGCTAGACAACCCACTAAGCTACAATCCCAATACCACCACCAAAACCCCAAGACAAACACACCACAATTACAAAAACCCCATGCCACACCCTGGCCTGACCAAATACATAAAGATAAACACAAAATACTTTGACCAGGGCGTGACAACTCTTCATATGTTCAACCATGGTGGTGGCTGCATCATGTTATGTGTATGCTTGTCATTGGCAGGAACATGGGAGTTTTTTTGGATAAAAAGAAGCAGAATAGAGCTAAGCACAGGCAAAATCCTACAGGAAAACCTGGTTCAGTTTGCTTCCTAACAGACAGTGGGAGACACATTCATCTTTCAGCAAGACAATAACCTAAAACACAACGTCATATATACACTGAAGTTGCTTACTGTCACGGCCGTCCTCCTCTTCATCTGAAGAGGAGAGGCGAGAAGGATCAGACCAAAATGCGGCGTCGTAAGTGTCCATGGTAAATCTTTAATAAAGAAAATACTGACACTGTATACAAAACAATAAACAAATGACAACCGTGAAGCTACAACATAGACAATCACCCACAAACAAACAGTGCAACCCAGGCTACCTAAGTATGATTCTCAATCAGAGACAACTAATGACACCTGCCTCTGATTGAGAACCATACTAGGCCGAAACATAGAAATAACCAAATTATAGAAAAACAAACATAGACTGCCCACCCAACTCACGCCCTGACCATACTAAATAAATACAAAACAAAGGAAATAAAAGGTCAGAACGTGACACTTACCAAGATGACAATCAATATTCCTGAGTGGCCTACTTACAGTTTTTACTTAAATTGGCTTGAACGTCTTTGGCAAGACTTGAAAATGGCTGTCAAGCAATGATTAACAACTATCTTATCAGAGCTTGAAGAATTTAAAAAATAATCATGTGCAAATATTGTAAAATCCAGGTGTGCAAAGCTACCCAGAAAAACTATTTCTGTATTTCATTTTCAATACATTTGCAAAAACTTATAAAAACATGTTTTCACTTTGCCATTATGAGGTATCATGTGTAGATGGTAGAGAAAATAATATGTACAGCCTTGTTAACACACCTTTGTACAGCCCTGTTAACACACCTTTGTACAGCCCTGTTAACACACCTTTGTACAGCCTTGTTAACACACCTTTGTACAGCCTTGTTAACACACCTTTGTACAGCCTTGTTAACACACCTTTGTACAGCCTTGTTAACACACCTTTGTACAGCCTTGTTAACACACCTTTGTACAGTCTTGTTAACACACCTTTGTACAGCCTTGTTAACACACCTTTGTACAGCCTTGTTAACACACCTTTGAAACCAGTTTTATTAGACACTGTTAAAAGAGGATCACAGAGCTTTCTAGCGTTACTAGGCAACATGTATTTCTCAAATCCAAGAAAATAGTAAAATGCACAATTTTAGAACCAGAGTTTTTAGCAGCAGCCGGGGCTAAATGTAACAGGGGCTAAATGTAACAGGTAAGCCTACATTATATTCACAGTACATGATCCATGGTTGGTTGAGTGCCATTGGAACATTTTTGGGGATATTCATGAAAGCCTAATGTTTATGCGCTAAAAAATAACTTGGTTCTATTTGAGACTCTAGACTACTTATTGGTTTTCATGAGCATACTTACCCACGTGGGTGAGTGAAAGATGGGAGACTATTTAAAGAAAACTAACTGGATTTCTCCTTTTATCTGTGGTTTAATTGTCAGCGTAGAGAACACACGATTTGGTATGACTCAATATGGGTGAATATTCTATTGCAAATTTTCTGGTCAAATAACAACCCAATGTTTATCTCAAAGGATAAATTAGATAGAAACAGCAAGCTTGCTAAATGTCAATGAATGTTTGTGTGTTTCGACCTGTCCTCAAATTAATATAGTTAGTTCAGTTTGTTTGGCTATTTTAGCCTGTCATGAACGCGTCTGGTGCGTATAGACAGTTTGGTCAAGGTAAATCCAGGTGGCCTTTGTCTGTATATATTGTTAAGGCTGGATAGTATACAGATGAAGGAAAGGAGATTTGGAAAGAAAATACATCTGGACAATTCAGTAACATCCAGCTTGGGTCCTCCCATCACCACTATTGGTAAATGGCCCCTAGCAGAATCCTGTAGCAGTGCTGGTATACTATAGCAAGCAGTGGTGATGCGCTCCATAACTGTAATATCAGCTCTAGACTTCACTGGAACACTGCTGTAAAATCATTCTACCTCCACCACTGTTCTCTACAGCAGCAAGTCCACTTGAAATAGAGAGAGTCCGAGAGGAAATTAGAGGATGTAAGGAAACAGAACACATATATCACAGGCACATACCCTTCGTCCTTGCCCGGGCTCTGCTCTCCCTGCTGTTGTCCCCATGGCAATGGTCACATGGGCATGGCTGTCCCAGATTATTTGATCCCCCCCCCCTTTTTCCTCTGCACGCTCCCTCCTTCTCTCACCACCCCTCCCCCTGCTTAGCGGTTCGCTTAAGGAGAGACGGAGAAAGAGAGCCTCTCCATCCATACATCTAGACTCCTCACCCCTACTCCCTCCCTCCATCTCAGCTGTTTATGGCATTGTGTTAGATAAAACACCCAGTTTACATATCATTCCAAGCCTCTGTTCCAGCCCCTCCTATTATGGGTGTAAGATGGCACAGTGATGCCATCTGCTGGTAAATGTTCATTACTGCAACTCATGTGTTTTACCGGTGTGCTTGAGATACCCGGATGCAATGTGATGTACTGAACAATACTGGTTACTCGCATCAATGCCTCGTCATTTAACATTCAAACAATTTCTCCCAGACCGTAGACTACAAAAAATGGTACTCTGTGTGTAACTTCTGCTCTATGCCACTATGCAAATACAATGGTATGCATGCAATGCTTTATTATAATGTTTATTTTATATATCATGCAAATTAATTACATAAAAATCATACAATGTGATTTTCTGGATTTTTGTTTTAGATTCTGTCTCTCACAGTTGAAGTGTACCTATGATAAAAATTACAGACCTCTACATGCTTTGTAAGTGGGAAAACCTGCAAAATTGGCAGTGTATCAAATACTTATTCTCCTCACTGTATGTGTGAGAGGGAGAATGTTGTACAACTCACATTTTCACCAGACAAACATATTAGGCCATGGCAACACTTGATACTTACATGGGACTTCTGCTATCAGAATACGAAGATCGCATTGAAAAGACGGGTCTAGATGTACAAAAGTAGCTTTGTGGTCTGACTGTGTTCAGCTCTGGCTGACCACTTCAGAAGGTGGTTAGGGATGTGCGGATTTCTGCTCAGTCTGGGTGCAATCAGGCTACCAATAGTGAATACAGTGGGTGACATCATCAGAACTCCTTTCTATTTCTGACGCAGATCGCACTGCAAGTCCTGCCTCTCCCATCTCCTTATTGGTTTATAGAAGCAGGTACCCACGTGCCATCTCCTCATTGTGTCACGTTCTGACCTTAGTTCTGTTATTTTATTATTTGTTTTAGTATGGTCAGGGTGTGAGTTGGGGTGGGCAGTCTGTTTGTTTTTCTATGTTGGTTTTTGAGTTCGGCCTAGTATGGTTCTCAATCAGAGGCAGCTGTCAATTGTTGTCCCTGATTGAGAATCATACTTAGGTAGCCTGGTTTTCACTTTTGGGTTGTGGGTGTTTGTCTTCCGTGTCAGTGTTTGTTACCACACGGGACTGTTTCGTTCTTTTCACGTTTATTGTATTTCGTAGTGTTCAGTTTATGTATTAAAATAAACATTATGGACACTTACCACGCTGTAAATTGGTCCTCCGATCCTTCTTGCTACTCCTCCTCAGAAGAGGAGGACGAGGGTCGTTACACATTGGTTATACCCACGTGGGTGATTGAAAGACGATCTGTGTTGCCGGTCGGTGTAGTAGTCCTATGAAAGTTTAGATGCCAATCACCATATAAGTTCAAATATGAAAAAGCCTGGAAGGAAGAGAGATGACTAGAAACGATTCGGATGATCGTTTTATGTGTGGATTAATTGTCGGAGTAGAGGACCTTGTGCATTTCAGGTAAAATAACAACTCAATGTTTATAGGACAAATTAGCTAGGAACAGCAAGCTAGCTAAATTGGACAAATTAGCTAGCAAGTGCAAGCTAACTAGCTAAATTGCCAAAATTGTTTAATTCTTTTCAACCTGTTCCCAAATTAATGTAATTGGTTCAGAGTTTGTTTTGATATTTTAACCTGTGTGTCGTGATCGCGTTTGGCGTAGGGGGACAAAATACATTTATGCACGATGGCGCACCGTGCAGCCAGTTTGGGTTCTGTGTTAGACACTATATTGCTCACAAATGTAATGACAACATACCATATTCAACACACCAATCAATACACGCACACAAAATATTATCACTGCTCATGCTAAGACCCAGATGCAGACACATGAGGCGGATAGTATGAGTCTCAGAGTTTATTATAGTACAATGGACAGGCAAAACGTAAGTCAAGGCAGGCAAAGATTCATCCAAATCAGTGTCAGGCTGCTAGAGGACGGCAGGCAGCATCAGGACAGGCAGAAAGGTCAGAACTGGGAAGACTAAGAAAAACAAACTAGCACACAGGAATACGCTGGTAGGACTTGACGGGACAAGACAAATTGGCAACAGACAAACAGAAAACGCAGGTATGAATACAGGAGATAATGGGGACAAATGGGAGACACCTGGTGGGGGTTGGAGACGAGCACAAGGCAGGTGAAACATATCACGGTGTGACAATTACATAGTTATAAATACCTTGGGCATTAGGCGCAAACTTCAAATAGGTATACTTCTACTTAACACTATCATATCTGTACACATCTATAAACCAAAGACCCACATGGTGGTCAATGCCATAGAAAGATTGACTTACATAAGGACATCTGTCCTATGAAGGTGCTATATGTGCTTGCAGCAGAGAAAGAGGTAGTAACTCCACATGAAGAGGTAACAAGATAGTGGTGATTTTGTGCATGTTTGAGATTGAATACATTGCCGTCAGACTGTGCAGAATCCAGGCAGGTCACTGTCAGTGTTCAATGTCCATCCATTTCTGAGGACATCGGGAGATGACATGGAAACTGGCCGCTAGGTACAACAGTGAGCGCTGTTACCTTCAAGTAGGTTTGGGGTTTGCTAGGCTATTGTGGACAAGGATGGTGGATGGGCATTAACATCTGCCTCTGATTTGAAAGGCTGCATGTTCAAATCCAGTGATAGAAAGTTGTTAGGGAAATGTTAGCTTTAAGACTATTCCGAACCTTAACTCATACCATAACCATTTGGATTTAATGCCTAACCTTAAGAATTATGAGTTAATGCCTAAACCTTAAACACTTTGAAATGTGACATTTGGAACCACTTTGAGAAACATGGATGAACGTCTCATTCTGACATGAGACTGTGAGAACTTCACTACAAATCACCTTCACCCCAAATTACTTCTCATTATGTCACCAAAATTAGTGATTCTGTGCTGGCTCAAACGGATCCCCTCAAAACACACTGAATGTGTGTGTGTGTGTGTGTGTGTGTGTGTGTGTGTGTGTGTGTGTGTGTGTGTGTGTGTGTGTAAAGGCTGATGTGGTTAGGAGGAGTGTGAAAGGATCATGTGTGCTGTGTGTGCTGTGTAGTGATGTGTAATAGTGGTGTGCATGGCGAGAGTTTGATTGGAGTGTAGACTTTAAAACATAACCAGAATCCGTGGATAGATGGCAGCATTCGCGCAAAACTGAATGTGCGAACCACCGCATTTAACCATGGCAAGGTGACTGGGAATAGTCATTCCCTCCACAGAGTAGTCAATCCCTCCGCAAAGGCAATCAAACAGGCAAGTCGCAATTCAACGGCTCAGACACGAGACGTATGTTGCAGGGTCTACAGACAATCACGGACTACAAAAGGAAACCACTTCGGAGACACCGACATCTTGCTTGCGGACAAGCTAAACACGGTCTTTGCCAGCTTTGAGGATAACACAGCGCCACCGACACGGCCAGCTACCAACGACTGTGAGCTCTCCTCCGTGGCCGACTTAAGACATTTAAATGTGTTAACCCTCACAAGGTTGCCGGCCCAGACGGAATCCCTAGCCGCATCCTCAGAGCATGCGCAGACTTGCTGGTTGGTGTGTTTATGGACATATTCAATCTCTCCCTATCCCAGTCTGTTGACCCCACATGCTTCAAGACGGCCACCATTGTTCCTGTACCCAAGAATGCAATGGAACTGAACTAAATGACTATCATCCCGTGGCACTCATTTCTTTCATCATGAAGTGCTTTGAGAGACAAGTCAAGGATCATATCACCTCCACCTTACCTGTCACCCTAGACCTACTTCAATTTGCTTACCACCCCAATAGGTCCACAGATGATGTAATCGCCATCACACTGCACACTGCCCTATCCCATCTGGATAAGAGGAATACCTATGTAAGAATGCTGTTCATTGATTATAGCTCAGCATTCAACACCATAGTACCCCTCACCATTAGGCTCAAGGCCTTGGGTCTGAACCCCGCCCTGCAATTGGGTCCTGGACTTTCTGAAGGGCCGCCCCCAGGTGGTGAAGGTTGGAAACAACATCTCCACTTCGCTGAACCTCAACACTGGGGGCCCAAAGGGTGCGTTCTCAGCCCCCTCCTGTACTCACCTGTTCTCACCTGTTCACCCACGACTGCGTGGCCATGCACGCCTCCAACTCAATCATCAAGTTTGCAGATGACACAACAGTGGTAGGCTTGATTACCAATAACGAAGAGACAGCCTTCAGGGAGGAGGTGAGGGCTCTGGGAGTGTGGTGTCAGGAAAATAACCTCACTCAACGTTAATAAAACAAAGGAGATGATCGTGAACTTCAGGAAAAAGCAGAGGGAGCACCCCTATCCACATCAACGGGACAGCAATGGAGAAGGTGGAAAGTTCTTTGAAGTACATATCACTGACAAACCGAAATGGTCAGACAGACAGTGTGGTGAAAAAGGCACAGCAGTGCCTCTTCAACCTCAGGAGGCTGATGAAATTTGGCTTGTTCGCTAGGGCTCTCCAGAGGGTGGTGCAGTCAGTTACTTAAAACCTCACGCTAATTGCATTAGTCTACGTTAGCTCAACCTTCCTGTTACGGATACAGGTATCCTGTGTCTGTGTGTGTGTATCCTGTGTACTTTTCTCTCCTTCTCCCCTCACAGGTGAAAATCATCACTCCCCAATCAGTCAACAATCAATCATCAATCTGAAGACACACCTCCTCCTATTTCCTACCCTATCACAGTTCCTTTCCCTTGGTTTAAAAACCCCATCATTTGTTTGCTCTAGAGCTCAATCTCTCTGTAAATGCCATGTCTGTGGGTCTCTGTGTTTCACTCTCGCTTTGTGTCTTAACCTCTCTTTTGTTTGAGCACCTCCATAGCACTTTGTCATCACCTGTGAGTATTGTTTTTGGTTATGGTGTTTGTTTGTTGCTGGTGGGAAAAGGGGGAAACCAAGACAAGTCGCCCATGGGCATACACTACCCGTAGGTGAACTTTGTTAAATACACTAGTTAGAACTGGGCGGACCACCCACTGTATTTTTGGTTAGTTAGTTAGCTGTTGTTAAAGTAGGCTAGTCTAGCTTAGGGGTGTTTTTGTATATTTATTGTTTCTTTCCTTGGGTCCAGCTCAGCCCCTTTTCCTGCTCCCCCCCATTACCGTGTGTTTCTAAATAAACCTGGAGTTTGACGGTAGATCTCTGTTGTCGTGGTTATTTCGTTCACACTTTTACTTTGTCACAATAATAATTTGCATGAGATATGTTAAGGGTCTCATTACCATCCCCCCCTAGACTGTCGGGCCAAAAGGGATTCGTAACACTTCCCATGAAAAGGACACCGATCGCGAAGAAGTTCAAACTTCTTTAGGATAGGGTCTATTTTCCTGAATTTCCGCCTGACTGACGTGAATGACGTGCCCAAAGTAAACTGCCTGTTACTCAGGCCCTGAAGCCAGTATATGCAAGGTACCATTGGAAAGACAACCCTCTGAAGTTTGTAGAAATGTTAAAATGATGTAGGAGACTATAACACAATAGATATGGTAGGAGACAATCCAAATAAAAACCAACCAGAACTTTTTTTTTGAGTGCCAATGCTCTTCCAATGGAACATATAAGTTAAACAATTAATCTAGCTCCCAGTATGCAATTCCTATGGCTGCCACCTGATGTCAGTTTTATTTGTTTCAGGCTTCTTTCTTCCCAAATGAGGAAGAATGAGTATAGATACAGGGACACAGACTTAGAAATCAGTGTGTGCTATGAAGATGACATACACCTGTTATTATCGTTTTCCTATTGAACATACTTCTTTCCGTATGAAATACTATAGTGTAATTACATTTTAGGGTATCTGAGGATGAAATAGAAATGTATTTTGACTTGTTTTAACGAAGTTTAGGGGTAGAGTTTTTAGGATTCCTTTCTCTGCACATTGAACGAGTGGATTACACAAATCGATGGCGCAAACTAAACTCACTTTTTGGGATATAAAGAAGGACTTTATCTAACAAAACGACACTACATGTTGTAGCTGAGACCCTTTGGATGACCCTAGCCTTAAGATGTTTTAATAGTCAAAGTGGGTACAACATCTCCTATACACTTCTTGATGAAGCTATCCCGAACATATCCCAGTCCGAGTGATCAAAACAATCTTGAAGCTTGGATTCCGATTGGTCAGACCAGCCTTGGATAGTCCTTAGCACGGGTAAGTCCTGTTTGAGTTTCTGCCTATAGGAAGTGAGGAGTAAAATTGTGTCGTGGTCAGATTTGCCGAAAGGAAGGCAGGGGAGGGCCTTGTATGCATCCCAGAAGTTGGAGTAGCAATGGTTCTGTGTTTTTCTAGCGCGAGTACTACAGCCGAGATGCTGATATAATTTAGGTAGCCTTTTACTTTGCTAAAATCCCTCTGGAAAGAATCCCTTGCCCTGATCTGTCAACTTTGTTATCCAGGGACTGAACATTAGTGAGTAATATACTTGGAAGTGGTGGGTGGTGTGCGCCTCCTGAGTCTGACTAGAAGACCGCTCCGAATTCCTCTTCTCCGCCGGCGTTGTTTTGGGTGGCTTCTGGAATCCGTTCAATTGCCCTGGGTGGTGCGAACAAAGAATCCGCTTCGGGAAAGTCCTTTTCCTGGTCATAATACTGGTAGTGCTGGTGAGTTACCACCACTCTGATATCCAATAGTTCTTTCAAGCTGTATGTAATAACAATTATGATTTTCTAGGCAAACAATGTAAGAAATTATATATTAATAAAAACAAGCTGCTGCAAAGTTTCCTAAGAACTAGAAACGAGGCAGCCCTCTTTGTCGGCACCATCTTGGAAACCAGCAATGTAGGGTAGGCCTTTACACTCATATCTGTATACGGGTTGAAAATGTCAGATTTGGACACTGATGAGCGCCTAAATTGGAACGCAGTGGATGTACAGTAACATGCTATACATGATGTTATAGCTCAGGGTCTCCACTTCACATGTCTGTATGGGTTTTGACTGACAGCCGTTCTGAACTTGAGCAATGTGCGCGACTGGGAGTTGCCTCCATCCCTCCTGCCACGCCCTCTGGTGCTCATCGTGTGTCTCCTTGACCTGCCGCCAGTGCTCTCTCCCTCGTGTGAGTGTGTGTGTGTGTGGAGACAGGTGTGCTGGAGTCAGAGCAGATCCCCACCAGCTGCAACCCGTTCCATAATCAAGACCTCTACAAATACTCAGTCCTGCCACTTCCACACTGCCAGATCGCAATCTCTGCTCAGTCAGCCCATGTTTCTAGCTGCTTGTTCCTGTTGTGCCTGTTTTCACTTGCTTGACACTGTTCTCCTCTCCACTGCAGTTCTGGCCACTCTGACTCAGGTCCCTGTCTCCAGTCTGACTTCTCATCAGTCCTGCTAATCTACGCTCCCTTGGATTCCCTTCCGGACCTGCTTACCCTGTCCCAACACCTCTCACTCCAACCTCAGCCTCCGCACCTGGTTTCCGGCAACCAGCCCGAGCTTCCCCTGGTCTGCACTCAATCTTCCCCCCTTGTTTCAATAAATACCTTGGTTACCTCATCCCAGTCTCCTCACCTGAGTCTGCTCTTGGGTTCACCCGTACCGCTCCGAGTGACACCTCCAGCTAATTTGGCAACTTTTGCACATTTTCTGTTGCAAATGCAGTAAATTACTACAATTTGATGTATTTTGAGAGATGAGACTTTGAGGATTATAATGAATATCGCTTTGGTGTCATACAAGAAATGAAAACATCCATGAGTTAAAACATCCATCACTCTACTTTGAGTCATAGAAGTAGATTGAAAGTATTAGGAACTGTGCACACTTTGGAAACACCAGTTAGACTGCTCACTCAAACCCTTGTCATTTTTTTGTCTAACCCCCAATTTTCAAAGGATATTCTTATCATGTATCCAGAGTATTTTCAGATTTTGTTATCAAACAAAATGCAGTGAAAAGTACAGTAAGTGTCAAATGTAATAAAATCAAGAGTGTAAAGTTTGGATTCAGTCTTGTGTCAGATTAACTGTTCTGTCCAAAGCTTTAGTCTAATCATTTTCCCATTATCTCCTACCTGACAATGTGACTGGCTGAAATGTCAATGTCACTGACTGTCTGATCCTAGATCTGTTCTCAGTTGATATGTCTTTATAGAATAGTAAAAAGAAAAGCAACAGCGATCTCAAAAAGCTCTCAATGGAGGCTGGCTGGATGCAGGAGACTGGCGGCAGGTGGTCGGTTTCCGTGACAATGGGGATTAGTCCTGCCCCAATTGGCCTTTGGTTGCGCCATGGGTTCCATCTCCGTGGTGATTAACTCCTTCGCTCCCACTTTTCTGAGCAGGTAGACCGGGCGACACTGCCTCTTCCAGCTTTTACCTCCAGTGACCTGGGAAATTAGTAATCCCACAATGCATTGTAACGGGCCGCCACAAGAGGCTCAAAGAGTGACATTATTTTACATAACTTCTTATGGCTGAAGGGGCAGTATTGAGTGACTTGGATGAAAGGTGCACAGAGGTGCCCATATTCAACTGCCTGCTCCTCAGTCATAGTTGCTAATATTTGCATATTATTAGTAGTATTGGATAAACACTCTGAAGTTTGTAAAACTGTTTGAATTATGTCTGTGAGTATAACAGAACTCATATAGAAGGCAACCTGAGAAGTTCCACTTCCTGATTTTTTTTGTTCTGGGGAGGCAGGTTTTCAACCAAGCTCTCATTGAAATTACAGCGAGATATGGATGCGTTTTTACTTCCTACGCCTTCCGCTAGATGTCAGCAGTCAATAGAACTTTGTCTGATGACTAATGTGAAGGGGGGTCGAAAGAGACAGGAAATAGTCACCACTGCCACGAGTTGACCAGGCTTTCACTATGCGCGTTCACAAGGGAAGGACCTGCGTTCCAGCGGTCATTTGAATTCATTCTAATTCTCCGGTTGGAACGTTATTCAAGATGTATGTAAACGACATTCTAAAGATTGATTCAGTACATCGTTTGACATGTTTCTACAAAATGAGAAAAAAAAAATCTATTTTGTAATGAATTTATTTTTAATGAATTTTCTGGATTGTTTTCTCATTTTGTCTGTCATACTTGAAGTGTCCCTATGATGAATATTACAGGCCTCTCTCTCATCTTTTTAAGTGGGAGAACTTGCACAATTGGTGGCTGACTAAATACTTTTTTGCCCCACTGTATGTTTTGACTTCTAAGACATTCTAAGGTTTGTATCATTCACAACTAAAGTTGCCACATAACTCTAAATCTAGTTTACAGGACCTGTTTCAAATTATCACTTTTTTGTAGGGAAATGAGTGAGATTGCAGATGTAAACAGGAATGGTACACACTGGTCTTGAAACCCCGTCACCAGACAAGACTCTGAAACAACTCAATCCTTTTTTGTGTCTCCTGCTGCTCTCCGTCTCTGTTTCCCTCTCAATTCAATTTCAATTCAAGGTTTTTTTGGGCATGAGAAACATATGTTAACATTGCCAAAGCAAGAGAAGTAGATAATAAACAAAAGTGAAAAACAATAAAAATGAACAGTAAACATTACTCACAGAAGTTCCAAAAGAATGAAGACATTTCAAATGTCATATTATGTCTATATAAGGTGTTGTAACAATGTGCATATAGTTAAAGTACGAAAGGGAAACTAAATAAACATAAATATGGGTTGTATTTTCAATGGTGTTTGTACTTCACTGGTTGCCCTTTTCTTGTGGCAACAGGTCACAAGTCTTGCTGCTCTGATGGCACACTGTGGTATTTCACCCAGTATATATGAGTTTATCAAAATTGGGTTGTTTTCAAATTATTTGTGGATTTGTGTAATCTGAGGGAAATACAGTATGTGTCTCTAAAAGGGTCATGCATTTGGCAGGATGTCAAGAAGTGCAGCTCAGTTTCAACCTAATTTTATGGGCAGTGTGCACATAGCCTGTCTTCTCTTGAGCCAGGCCTGCCTACGGCAGCCTTTCTCAATAGCAAGGCTATACTCACTGGACATAGTCAAAGCTTTCCTTAAGTTTGGGTCAGTCACAGTGGTGAGGTATTCTGCCACTGTGTACTCTCTGTTTAGGGCCAAATAACATTCTAGTTTGCTCAGGTTTTTTTGTTAATTACTTGACACATTGGAAATAATTATCTTTTTGTTTTCTCATGGTTGGGTCTAATTGTGTTGCTGTCCTGGGGGTCTGTTTGTGTTTGTGAACAGAGCCCCAGGACCAGCTTGCTTAGGGGACTCCAGGTTCTCTGTAGGTGATTACTTTGTTATGGAAGGTTTGGGAATCGCTTCCTTAATTTACTGTTTAGATTTTCTACTGCCAGGTTTACACCTTCACTATTACATCGGAACGTTTTGTCCAGGAAGTTGTCTAAAAGGCATTGAATTTGATGTTGCCCAATAGTTTTTTTGGTAGGTTTGCACACTACATTCCTTCCGTCTATAGCATTTCTTAACATTATTCAGTTCCTTTGGCTTTGATGCCTCATGATTGAGTATTTTTGTCTGTTCAAGTAGACTGTGATTTTGCTGTAATCTGATAGGGGTGTTAGTGGGCTAACTGTGGACACAGAGACTCTGGGTTGAGGTCAGTGATAAAGTAGTCTACAGTCCTACTGCCAAGAGAGATGTACCTACCATAGGAGTCCCCTCGAAGCCTACCTTTGACTATGTCCAGCGTGCTATAAAAGCTGTAGGAGTTGTGACTCATTTTTGATGGTTATGTTGCCATAGTTGTGTCTAGGGGGAAATATGGGGAGGGAATCAAATAAAATTTGATTTGATTTGACCTCCAGGCAGGTGTTTGTCCCCCTGTGTGCTGATGGTGTCAGGTTCTTGTCCAGTTCTGGCATTCAGGTCGCCACAGACTAGTACATGTCCCTGGGCCTGGAAATGATTGATTTCCCCCTCCAGGATGGAGAGGCTGTCATCGTTAAAGTATGGGGATTCTAGTGGGGGGATATAGGTAGCACACAGGACAACATTTTTCTCTGTTAAGATCATTTCCTTTTGAATTTCCAGCCAAATGTAAAATGTTCCTGTTTTGATTAATTTAATAGAGTGAGTTAGGTGTGCTCTATAGCACATTAGCATACCCCCTGAGTCTCTTCCCTGTTTCACACATGGTATTTTGGTGGATGGGACTACCAGCTCTCTGTAACCTAGAGGGCAACCAGTGGGTCCGTCTCCTCTATACCATGTTTATTGTAGGATGACAGTGGCTGTATTTCTGATTTCTTTGATGAAGTCCAGGTTCCTGCTCTTTAGACCAAAGCCAGATGACCTCAGGCTTTGGATATTCCATGATGATATAGTGAAGGCTTTGTGTTCCATAAAGTGTCCAATGTTGTTGGTCATGTGGTTTGGCCTCAGGCCAGTAGGTGTGAGCAGAGCCTGCTGAGCATCTGGTACATGCCAATGACTTGACCTAGTGTAAGAGTAGGGGTTGGGCCTGTTTGCCTGCTCACGGCCTGGGCGTATATGTGACTTCCATGTTGAGGCCCTCTTTGCAGTACAGGGGGCATGGGGTGGGCAGGAGGGGCATAGGTCTGATCTAAGGGGGCCCAAACGGGGTGTGGGTATGGTTGACTTGGGGGGGTGTTGAATGGTTGGGGTGGGAGTGTGGATGTGGCTGGTGGTGATGCGGTCTGGATGTAGGTCCTCTCGGTGTGTAGGTTCGAGGGGGGTGTTCCCGCAGGTCTGGCAGAGTGTCTTGCTGGTCTGGGCGGGTTGTCTTTCGTTGCTGTTGCTCCTGTGTGAAGTGTTGAGGGCGATGTCCTTTAGGGTCCGGGCAAAAGTTGGCACTGCTGCCTTGAAGAGGTAGACCTGGTCATAAAGGCTGTTCAAGTCCAGGGTGGAATGGTGGGCCAGGTAAACATTTGGTTTTGAGGAATAGTCACAGGAAATACTTGTGTTTACCCGCTGTATGGTAGCAGTGTGGAAGTCTTTTCGTGGTAGCAGGGTGGATATAACCACTTGTGCATTGGGGAAAGTAGAAGGTTTTTCAATCACTCCCTTGAGTGCTGTGTCCACCCTTTCCTGCTGTGCTATTCTTCCTGACTGTAGTTATTACGGACATGGTTTTGTGATTTCATAACTGTGTTACAGCTCTCATAACATGTAAATGAGGTAATGGAGACGTGTGTATTATTATGTGGCTGGGTGAGCCTAGTTGGTCCTCAGACAGAAGGTCGAGGGCACGCTGGGTGTTTGGACCCCAGAGTTTAGACACTGTGTTTGGGAAAATGTTTTTTTTTCTTGTATATATTTCCCGTTTGAGTCCATAAGGAGTACAATCTGTGTCTTGTGTATGTCCTCAATGGATGTGGGGGTGTTGTCAGAAGGGCTATCAGGGTGGCTGACAAGGGGGGTGCACAGGGGGGTGAGCTTGGGGTTCTTAATTTGTCTGTCCTCCTGTGATTTTGAATATATGGTCAGGGTCTGGGGTGGACTGTTGTGTTGTGTCAATACTTTTGTCGGCAGCTGAGGTGGGCTGTTCTGCTGGCTTCTCTGCAGAGGTGACCACCGTTACAATTGGCTGTTCTCTGTCACACGCCCTCACCCTCTCCTCCAGCAGACTGATCTTCTCCTCTAGTGCGCTGTTCATCTCCTGCTCCTGCTCTTTCTCCTGTTGAAGTTGTCTCACCACTCTCCAGAGTGCAGATGTGTCTCTCTCCACCTCCAGCTCTCCGGGTCTGGTTTAGGGAGTGTTATTAAGCTGGTGTCACGAACGTTGTTGTAAGAATCGGACCAAAGTGCAGAGTGGTTTGGGTTCATCAACTTTTAGTATGAGCACCGGCACAAAAAAAAACAATAAAGAGCAAAGAAACGAACGTGCAGCTTTGTCGTGCTCAAAGGCAACAATACAAAAGCAAGATCCCACAAAAGCCCAGTGGGAAAAGGCTGCCTAAATATGATCCCCAATCAGAGACAACGATATACAGCTGCCTCTGAATGGGAACCATACCAGGCCAACATAGACATATAATACCCTAGATAACCCACCCTAGTCACACCCCGACCTAACCAACATAGAGAATAAAAGGCTCTCTATGGTCAGGGCGTGACAGCTAGAGGATTTTTTTGTGCTGACTGGAGTGTGTTCACCTCCTGTTCCGTGTTCACCTCCTGTTCCAGCTCCACCTGCCTTACCTTCAGCTGGGTGAATGTATCCTTCATTTCAATGAGGTAGTATTACTCTGTGCTGGGAGGTTGACTTTCCTCTTGGGGTTGCTCGTCTGTGGGGTTGTTTAATGAAGAGGTATGGTCTGACATGCTCGGGGTGGGGGTATCTTTTTCAAGAGAGAGCTTATCCTGCTGAGCTATCTATTTGATAATGTGAAAGTCTAGCTGAGACTGTTTGGGGTTTCCCTGTGACATTACGGTTCCAGATTTGTACATGTTCACATTTGCTGATTCAGAGTCCTTGTTACCCATCGGTAACAACCCCCAGGGGTAGTGTGTTAATAAAGCAATATGACATGCCAGGGATGGTTTGTGTGGAAGATTAAGTTGTTTATGTTCCCATTTTTATAACAGTCAGAAAAAAGTCTCTCTTGAGTTTCCATAAGGAGATTAATTTTGTAATCTTTTTGTGCCTTATAATTTTTTATATACAGTGGGTACAGTATTTTAAAACCAGGTTGTAGGTTTGAAGTTTTGATTTGGAGGTTTTGTGGAGAGTAGCATCCTGTATACTTTATGTTCCTGCCAAAAATCCTCTCTTTTAAAAAAAAAATCATGCTGAAAAATGCGGGAGCTCATCTGCTCATGACCTCTACCTCTCTCACTCTCTCTCTCTCTGTTAGTGACTCAGTAGAAAATAAACCTTTGATCAGATTAAAATCCAAAAGCAATTGAGGGAAAGCTGTGTTGCCTTGTTTGTACTGTGTATTAAACTCCTACTACAAAATCCTCTATGTGCTCTGGGTGTTTGTGATGCTTCCTCCGGCCGCAGACACAATATATAACATTCTAGTTAAGAATAGACCCAAACTCCACACACATACACAGCTCATAACCCTGCACATACACACATGTAAACAAATGCGCGCACACAAACACACACACACACACAGAGACATTCTCTGTCACACACACTGACACTGAATAGTTATTCTCTTGGTAGCAATGTGTAATCACCAGCGACATAACTGACTAACTGCAGTGCTCTCTAGCATGACCTTCCAGGCACATCATAAATGGGACATCATAGCCCAAGCCGAGAGGTCACCAATGGCTGCTACTGACCTTTACATGTGATGTACATAGTCTTGTCCTGCCTTACAGGTGTCTTAGGGAGAATGAATACTCTTTTCATTCATTACATAACCGGTAGATAAATGTTTTTATCTAAATGATCTGAACAGTTGCTGTGTTTTTTTCCTCCATTATATATACAGTACCAGTCAAGAAATTGGACACACCTACTCATTCAAGAGTTTTTCGTTATTTTTACTATGTTCTACATTGTAGAATAAATAAACTATGAAATAACACACATGGAGTCATGTAGTAACCAAAAAAGTGTTAAACTTTAGATTCTTCAAAATAGCCAGCCTTTGCCTTGATGACAGCTTTGCACACTCTAGGTATTCTCTCAACCAGCTTCACGACGTAGTCACCTGGAATGGATTTCAATTAACAGGTGTGCCTTTTTAAAAGTTCATTTGTGGAATTTCTTTCCTCCATAATGCATTTGAGCTAATCAAATAAAATTGTATTTGTCACATGCAGATGTTAATGCGAGTGTAGCGAAATGCTTGTGCTTCTAGTTCCGACAATGCAGTAATAACCAACGAGTAATCTAACCTAACAATTTCACAACAACTACCTTATACACACAAGTGTAAAGGGATGAAGAATATGTGCATAAAAATATATGAATGGGTGATGGTACAGAACGGCATAGGCAAGATGCAGTAGATGGTATCGAGTACAGTATATACATATGAGATGAGAAATGTAGGGCATGTAAAGATATAAAAGTGGTATTGTTAAAAGTGGCTAGTGATACATGTATTACATCAAGATGGCAAGATGGTATAGAGGACAGTATATAAATATGAGATGAATAATGTAGGGTATGTAAACATTATATTAAGTGGAATTGTTTAAAGTGGCTAGTGATACATTTTTCCATCCATTTTTCCATTATTAAAGTGGCTGGAGTTGAGTCAGTATGTTGGCAGCATTCACTCAATGTTAGCGGTGGCTGTTTAACAGTCTGATGGCCTCGGTCCCAGCTTTGATGCACCTGTACTGACCTCGCCTTCTGGATGATAGCGGGGTGAACAGGCAGTGGCTCGGGTGGTTGTTGTCCTTGATGATCTTTATGGCCTTCCTGTGACATCGGGTGGTGTAGGTGTCCTGGAGGGCAGGTAGTTTGCCCCCGGTGATGCGTTGTGCAGACCTCACTACCCTCTGGAGAGCCTCACGGTTGTGGGCGGAGCAGTTGCCGTTGTTGTTACCCACCCTCACCACCTGGGGGGCGGCCCGTAAGGGAGTCCAGTACCCAGTTGCACAGGGCGGGGTCGAGACTCAGGGTCTCGAGCTTGATGATGAGTTTGGAGGGTACTATGGGGTTAAATGCTGAGCTGTAGTCGATGGACAGCATTCTCACATAGGTATTCCTCTTGTCCAGATGGGTTAGGGCAGTGTGCAGTGTGGTTGCGTCGTCTGTGGACCTATTGGGGCAGTGAGCAAATTGAAGTGGGTCTAGGGTGTCAGGTAGGGTGGAGGTGATATGATCCTTGACTAGTCTCTCAAAGCACTTCATGATGACGGAAGTGATTGATATGGGGCGATAGTCATTTAGCTCAGTTACCTTAGCTTTCATGGGAACAGGAACAATGGTGGCCCTCTTGAAGCATGTGGGAACAGCAGACTAGGATAAGGATTGATTGAATATGTCCGTTAACACACCAGCCAGCTGGTCTGCGCATGCTCTGAGGATGTGTCCGGTTATGTCGTCTGGGCCTGCAGCCTTGCAAGCGTTAACACGTTTAAATGTTTTACCCACGTCAGCTGCAGTGACGGAGAGTCCACAGGTTTTGGTAGCGGGCCGCGTCAGTGGCACTGTATTGTCCTCAATGTGAGCAACGAAGTTGTTTAGTCTGTCTGGGAGCAAGACATCCTGGACCGCGACGGGGCTGGTTGTCTTTTTGTAAGCCGTGGTTGACTGTAGACCCTGCCATATACCTCTTGTGTCTGAGCCGTTGAATTGACTCTACTTAGTCTCTATACTGACGCTTAGCTTGTTTGATTGCCTTGCAGAGGGAATAGCTACACAGGTTGTATTCTGTCATGTTTCCGGTCACCTTGCCCTGATTAAAAGCAGTGGTTCGCGCTTTCAGTTTCGCACGAATGCTGCCATCAATCCACGGTTTCTGGTTTGGGAATGTTTTAATAGTTGCTGTGGGTACGACATCGCCAATGCACTTGCTAATAAACTCGCTCACTGAATCAGCGTATTCGTCAATGTTGTTGTTTGATACATTGTGGAACATATCCCAATCCACGTGATCGAAGCAATCTTGAAGCGTGGAATCAGATTGGTCGGACCAGCGTTGAACAGACTTGAGTGCCGGAGCTTCCTGTTTTAGTGTCTGTCTACAGGCTGGGAGCAACAAAATGGAGTTGTGGTCAGCTTTTCCGAAAGGAGGGTGGGGGAGGGCCTTATATGCATTGCGGAAGTTAGAATAACAATGATCTAGGGTTTTACCAGCCCTGGTAGCACAATGGATATGCTGATATGCCCCCCCCCCGCCCCTCTTCTTACCAGAAAGATGCTTGTTTCTGTCGGCGAGATGCGTGAAGAAACCAGCTGGCTGTACCGACTTCAATAGCGTGTCTCGAGTGAGTCATGTTTCCGTGAAGCAAAGAACGTTACAGTCTCTTATGTCTCTCTGGAATGCTACCCTTGCTCGGATTTCATTGTTGTCAAGAGACTGGACATTGGCGAGTAGTATGCTCGGGAGCAGAGCGCGATGTGCCCGTCTCTGGAGCCTGACCAGAAGACCGCTTCGTCTGCCCCTTTTACGGCGACGTTGTTTTGGTTCGCTGGCTGGGATCTGATCCATTGTCCTGGGTGGTGGGCAAAACAGAGGATCCGCTTCGGGAAAGTCGTATTCCTGGTCGTAATGATGGTGCGTTGACGGTTCTCTTATATCCAGTAGTTCCTCCCGACTGTATGTAATAAAACCTAAGATTACCCGGGGTACCAATGTAAGAAATAACACGTAAAAAAAAACTAAATACTGCATAGTTTCCTAGGAACGCGAAGCGAGGCGGCAATCTCTGTCGGCACCGGAAGTAGTTGTGTTGTGACAAGGTTGGGGTGGTATACAGAAGATAGCCAACCCTGATGTCCTAACCGTGTCTGAATCAAGGCTTAGGAAGGCCACCAAAAATTCTGAAATTTCCATTCCGCACTATAACATGTTTCGCCAAGATAGGACTGCCAAAGGGGGTGGAGTTGCAATCTACTGCAGAGAAAGCCTGCAGAGTTATGTCATGCTATCCAGGTCTGTTCCAAAACAGTTCGAGCATCTACTTTTAAAAATCCATCTTTCCAGAAATAAGTCTCTCACTGTTGACGCTTGTTATAGACCCCCCTCAACCCCCAGCTGAGCCCTGGACACCATATGTGAATTAATTGCCCGCCATTTATCTTCAGAGTCTGTACTGTTAGGTGACCTAAACAGGGATATGCTTAACACCACGGCCATCCTACAATCTAAGGTAGATGCCCTCAATCTCACCCAAATTATCATGGAACCTACCAGGTACAACCCCAAATTCGTAAACTCGGGCACACTTAGATATCATCCTGACCAACCTGCCCTCTAAATACACCTCTGCTACCACTACCCGGGTCAACAGCTCTGCACCCTCTGCACCCCCCCCACCCCCACAGCAACTTGCCCAAGCCTCCCTTTTTCTCCTTTTTCAAGCCTCCCTTTTTCTCCTTCACCCAAATCCAGATAGCTGATGTTCTGAAAGAGCTGCAAAAATCTGGATCTCTACAAATCAGCAGGGCTAGACAATCTGGACCCTCTCTTTCTAAAATGATCCATAGCAATTGTTGCAACCCCTATTACTAGCCTGTTCAACCTCTCTTTCGTATCTGTGATCCCCAATGATTGGAAAGCTGCCTCGGTCATTGCCCTCTTCAAAGGGGGAGACACTCTAGACACAAACTGTTACAGATCTATATCTATCCTACCCTGCATTTCTAAGGTCTTCGAAAGCTAAGTTAACAAACAGATCACCGACCATTTCGAATCCCACTGTACCTTTTCCGCTATGCAATCTGGTTTCCGTGCTGGTCATGGGTGCACCTCAGCCACGCTCAGGGTCCTAATCGACATCATAACCACCATCAACAAAATACAGTGCAGCCGTATTCATCGACCTGGCCAAGGCTTTCGACTCTGTCAATCACTGCATTCTTATCGGCAGACTCAACAGCCTTGGTTTCTCAAATGACTGCCTCGCCTGGATCACCAACTATTTCTCAGACAGAGTTCAGTGTGTCAAATCGGAGGGCATGTTGTTCGGACCTCTGGCAGTCCCTATGGGGGTGCCACAGGGTTCAAATCTCGGGCCGACTCTTTTCTCTTTATACATCAATGATGTCGCTCTTGCGACTGGTGATTCTTTGATCCAACTTTACGCTTAACACACCATTCTGTATTCTACTGGCCCTTCATTGGACACTGTGTTAACAAACCTCCAGACGAGCAGTGGCCTCCAACTGCTCTTAAATGCAAGTAAAACTAAATGCATGCTCTTCAACTGATCGCTGCAAGCACCGGCCTGCCAACCTAGCATCACTACTCTGGACAGTTCTGACTTAGAATATGTGGACAGCCACAGATACCTAGGTGTCTGGTTAGACTGTAACCTCTCCTTCCAGAATCATAATAAGCATCTCCAATCCAAATTTAAACCTAGAATCGGCTTCCTATTTTGCAACAAAGCATTCTTCACTCATGCTGCCAAACATAAAACTCGTAAAACTGACCATCCTACCGATCCTTGACTTCGGTGACGTCATTTACAAAATAGCCTCCAACACTTTACTCAGCAAATTGGAAGCAGACTATCACAGTGCCATCCGTTTCGTCACCAAAGCTCCATATACCACCCACCACTGCAACCTGTATGCTCTCGTTGATTGGCCCTCGCTTCATATTCGTTGCCAAACCCACTGGCTACAGGTCATCTATAAGTATTTGCTAGGTAAAGTCCCGCCTTATCTCAACTCACTGGTCACCATAGGAGCACCCACCCGCATCACGCGCTCCAGCAGGTATATTTCACTGGTCACTCCTTTGCTGGGGTAACCAGTGCTGTTCTCTGCTGCCAATGACTGGAAGGAATTGCAAAAATCACTGAAGCTGGAGACTCATATCTCTCTCACTAACTTTAAGCATCAGCTGTCAGAGCAGCTCACAGATCACTGCACATCTATCACTCCAGTGTTTGATTGCTTAATTGTAATTACTTCGCCACTACGGCCTATTTATTGCCTTACCTCATCTTACCTCATTGGCACACGCGGTAGATAGATTTTTTCCTATTGTGTTGTTGACTGTACGTTTGTTTATCCCATTTTTCACTCTGTTGTTTTTGTCTAACTTAATCTTGGCCAGGTCGCAGATGTAATTGAGAACTTGTTCTCAACTGGCCTACCTAGTTAGATAGATAAAGGTGAAATAACATTTTTTTTTAAGATCCACAGATGATGCAATCTCCATTGCACTCCACACTGCCCTTTCCCACCTGGACAAAAGGAACACCTATGTGAGAATGTAATTTATTGACTACAGCTCAGCGTTCAACACCATAGTATAGATTGGTAAAGAGTGTGGTCTATGGCTTATCATGAGACTCTAACTCAGGTGAGCAAAACCTTGAGACTTCCTTAGATTTCATGCACCAGCTGTTGTTTACAAATATACATAGACCGCCACCCCTTGTCTTACCAGAGGCCGCTGTTCTATCCTGCCGATAAGAATTTAAACCCACCAGTCTTTGTTCAAGGTTTCAGGCATGTTTTCCAAAACGAGGAAGAATTTTGAGTTTTGGTACAGGGAGTTAGAGTTGGAAATCAGTCTGTGGGCGCGCGATGAATAGGATGCTAATTTTACTTTTCTATTGAACATACTTCTTTCCGTATTAAATATTATAGTTTAATTACATTTTAGGGTACCTGACGATTAAATAGAAATGTAGAAATGTAGCGACAACTAAACTGACGTTTTGGGATATAAAGAAGAATTTTATCTAACAAAACTATATATATTTTTTTAAAAACTTTTATTTAACTAGGCAAGTCAGTTAAGAACAAATTCTATTTTCAATGACGGCCATGCATGTTGTAGCTGGGACCCTTTGGATTGCAAATCAAAGGAAATTTTCAAAAAGTAAGTGATTATTTAATCGCTATTTGTGATTTTATGAAGCCTGTGCTGGTTGAAAAATATGTTGATGTGGGGCGCTGTCCTCTAACAATTGCGTGGCATGCTTTCGCTGTAAAGCCTATTGTAAATCAGACAATGCAGTTAGATTAAAACTTCTTATGGCTGCAATCCCGTTAATGGGAGCGATATGACAACAACCAGTGAAAGTACAGGGCACCATATTCAAAAGAACAGAAATCTCATAATTAAAATTCCTCAAACATACATGTATTTTATATCGATTTCAAGGTAGTCTTGTTGTTAATCCCACGACAGTGTCCGATTTCAAATAGGATTTACGGGGAAAACACCACAAACGATTATGTTAGGTCACCAACAACTCACTAAAATACACAGCCAATTTTACCAGCCAAAGAGAGAGAGAAAAAAAAGCACAAATAGAGATTAAATTAATCAATATGACTTCATGTTACACAATACATGCATGTTGTGTTTGATAAAGTTCATATTTATATATTTTTTAAATCTGAGTTTACATTGGTGCGTTGCATTCACTATTTCCAAAAACATCCAGTGATTTTGCATAGCCCCATCGATTCAACAGAAATACTCATCATAAATGTAGATGATAATACAAGTTATACACATGGAATTATAGATATACCTCTCCTTAATGCAACCACTGTGTCAGATTTCAAAAAAACTTTACAGAAAAATAAAACCATGCAATAATCTGAGACGGTGCTCAGAATAATAGTCGCAGAGCCGCCATGTTGGAGTCAACTATAACCATACATGCTACAGTTTCCCTTACCTTTGATCTTCATTAGAAAGTCTCCCAGGAATCCCAGGTCCACAATAAATGCTTGATTTGTTCGATAATGTCAATTATTTATGTCCAATTAGCTACTTTTGTTAGCGCGTTTGGTACACCTATCCAAATGCTGGAGCTGGTCAACAGTTCCTTCGGACAAAAACTTCAAAAAGTTAAATTACAGGTCGAAGAAACATTTCAAACTAACTACAGAATAAATCATTAGGATGTTTTTAACATATAGCTTCAATAAAGTTCCAACCGGAGAATTGCTTTGTGTCTAGAGGATGTACCGAACGCAGGAAGATATCTTTGATCTGGAACTGGCACTCTGCCAGTAGTTTGATGCATTCTGTTCTTATTCAGTCCAACAACACAGTAGAAGCCTCGTTCACATTTCTAAAGATGGTTGACATCTAGTGGAAGCCCTAGGAAGTGAATCTTCATTCATGTATAACAGGGATTTCAAAAGGGAATGGTTTGAAAATATACCAGCCTCAGATTTCACTTCCTGTTTGGATTCCTTCTCAGGTTTTTGCCTGCCATACGAGTTCTGTTATACTCACAGACATCATTCAAACAGTTTCAGAAACTTCAGAGTGTTTTCTATCCAATACTAATAATGATATGCATATATTAGCAAATGAGACTGAGGAGCAGGCCATTTCCTCTGGGCACCTCTGGGCACCTTTCATCCAAGCTACTCAATAGTGCCCCTGCAGCCATAAGAAGTTAACAAGAATTTAAGCTTTTAACCGACATAAGACACTTGTGTGTACCTAGATGTTTAACATCCATCATTTTAAAGATGATTTATTTGAATTGCGCGCCGGAAATTGTCGACCGGTGTCATAAAAATATAAAAAATAATGAAAGCTAGAAGCACAGCACCCCTATCCGTCGGTGCCATACTGTTGACAAAGTGTTAATGAATCAAATGGGATGTATTTATCTTTTTTCCTATTTGGTTTATTTCCAACTCCATGCATTCAGTCCCGTAGTTGGATCTTGGTGGACATTCTGACCTTTCAAAGTTTGAGTAACTGTTAGTGACCCTTGACAACCAAAGCCATATCAATATTAAAATGGTCTTGACTTTGACCAGGTAAAAAAAATCCAGGATAATAAGACTGTATGAATACGTCTAAGTATACCCTCCCAAGGTCCCTGATTCATACTCACCAACAAAGCTCTGATAGTATGTGCCCATCCATATCATCTCAGCTACTTGGTATACTATGCAATTAATGTACTGTTACAGCACACTCTTAAGCCATGTTCGTACACAGTGTTTTGCAATTTGGATGATTTGTACCACCCACCAATGGCTGACAAAAACAATTGGTTAAGTTGCATTATCTTCTACATGATACGTTATGTCAATTTGTCACCATACTTTCCCTACAATTACCATTTAGCCCATTTTATTTTCTATTGACATTTTCCCCAGTTCTCATTTGTACTCAATATTGCCCATGTCTGTTTTATTTATAGATAGAAACATATATTGTATGAGCATTAGCTACAGAACAGAAAGTGTTACATCTGTGCTTTGTTTTTGTGTTTGTATTTATTATGGATCCCCATTAGCTGCTGACAAAGCAGCAGCTACTCTTCCTGGGGTCCAGCAAAATGAATTAGTTTATACAATTTTAAAAACATTACAATACATTCACAGATTTCTCAACACACTGTGTGCCCTCAGGCCCCTACTCCACCATTACCACATATCTACAGTACTAAATCCATGTGTATGTATAGTGCGTATGTTTTCGTGTGTGTGTGTGTTGCTTTACAGTCCCCGCTGTTCCATAAGGTGTTTTCTAAATCTAATTTTACTGCTTGCGTCAGTAACTTGATGTGGAATAGAGTTCCATGTAGTCATGGCTCTATGTAGAACTGTGTGCCTCCCATAGTCTGATCTGGACTTAGGGACTGTGAAGAGACCTCTTGTGGCATGCCTTGTGTGGTATGCGTGGGTGTCCGAGCTGTGTGCCAGTAGTTTGGACAGACAGCCCGGAGCATTCAACATGTCAATACCTCTCATAAATAAAAGTGGTGATGAAGTCAATCTCTCCTCCACTTTCAGCCAGGAGAGATTGACATGCAAATGATAAATATTAGCTCTCTGTGTACATCCAAGGGACAAGTATTTTGAAAGCTCCATGTTACATAGCCTGCCTTCGCTCCATTTAAAGGGATATCAACCAGATTCCTTTTCCTATCGCTTCCTCAAGGTGTCAACAGTCTTTAGACATAGTTTCAGGCTATTATTTTGAAAAATGAGCGACCAAGATAACATCACGTCAGTGGATAGCTGGGTGTTCGCATGAGTTTTGCTTGCACAACAGAGTGGGGCAGCCATTGTTTCTCCCTCTCCTATTGAAAAAGCGATTGTCCCGGTTGATATATTATCGATTATATATTTTAAAAACAATCTGAGGATTGATTATTAAAAACGTTTGACATCTTTCTGTGGACATTACGGATACTATTTGAAATGTTCGTCTGCGATGTTGTGACCGCTCGAGCCTGTGGATTTCTGAACATAACCCGCCAAACAAATGAAGGTGTTTTGGATATAAAAATCATCTTTATGGAACAAAAGGAACATTTATTGTGTAACTGGGAGTCTTGTGAGTGAAAACTAAATAAAATATGTTTAGTAATTTATTTGAATTTGGCGCGCTGCAATTCAGCGGGTGTTGATGAAAATGATCCCGCTAACGGGATGGGGTGCGTCAAGAAGTTAAACATCTTCAATCTTCAATCAATTGATAGTGACAGAATTAGATTACCTCCAACCAATAAAACTTCTTCTTAAGACCAGTTGAGTATCTGGAGCATCTGCATTTGTGGGTTCGATTACAGGCTCAAAATGGCCAGAAACAAAGACCTTTTTTCTGAAAGTCGTCAGCCTGTTCTTGTTCTGAGAAATTAAGGCTATTCCATGCGAGAAATTGCCAAGAAACTGAAGATCTCGTACAACACTGTGTACTACTCCCCTCTCAGAACAGCGCAAACTGGCTCTAACCAGAATAGAAAAAGGAGTGGGAGGCCCCGGTGTACAACTGAGCAAGAGGACAAGTACAATAGGGTGTCTAATTTGAGAAACAGGCGCCTCACAAGACCTCAACTGGCATCTTCATTAATAGTACCCGCAAAACACCAGTCTCAACGTCAACAGTGAAGAGCCGACTCCGGGATGTTGGCCTTCTTTTAGTGGACAAAAAATGTGCATTTCTTTCAAAAACAAGGATATTTCTAAGTGACCCCAAACTTTTGAATGGTAGTGTGTGTGTGTATGTATATATATATATATATATATATATATATATATAATTTTTATTTAACTTGAAAAGTTAGTTAAGAACAAATTCTTATTTGCAACAACGGCCTACACCAGCGAAACCCGGACGACGCTGGGCCAATTGTGCACCGCCCTATGGGACTCCCAATCACAGCCACTTGTGATACAGGATTCGAACCAGGGTGTCTGTAGTGATGCTTCTAGCTCTGAGATGCAGTTCCTTAGACCGCAGCGCCACTCGGGAGCCCAATATAAGATATAGAAGATGCCACAGTTGATAGTGCATGTCAGAGCAAAAACCAAGCCATGAGGTTGAAGGCTAGAGCTGCCGCTTTCAAGGAGTGGGATAAATCCCGCTATGCCCTCAGACGAACCATCAAACAAGCAAAGTGTAACAGGATTAAGATTGAATCCTACTACACCGGCTCTGACGCTCGTCGGATGTGGCAGAGCTTGAAAACTATTACGGACTACAAAGGGAAACCCAGATGCGAGCTGCCCAGTGACGCGAGCCTACCTGACGAGCTAAATGCCTTTTATGCTCGCTTCAAGGCAAGGAACACTGAAGAATGCACGAGAACACCAGCTGTTCTGGATGACTGTGTGATAATGCTCTTGGTAGCCGATGTGAACAAAACCTTTAAACAGGTCAACATTCACAAAGCCGCTGAGAGTTTAAAGTTCCCTGGTGTCCACATCACCAACGAACTATCATGGTCATCATAACACACCAAGACAGTTGTGAAGAGGGCACGACAAAACCTTTTCCCCTCAGGAGACTGAAAAGATTTGACATGGGCCCCCTCAAAAGGTTCTACAGCTGCACCTTCGAGAGCATCCTGGCCGGTTGCATCACCGCCTGGTATGGCAACTGCTCGGCATCTGACCGTAAGGCACTACAGAGGTTAATGCGAATGGCCCAGTACATCACTGGGGCCAGGCTTCCTGCCATCCAGGACCTATATAATAGGCGGTGTCAGAGGAAAGTCAATAAAATTGTCAGACTCCAGTCACCCAAGTTATAGACTGTTTTCTCTGCTACCGCATGGCAAGCGGCACCGGAGCGCAAAGTCTAGAACCAAAAGACTCCTCAACAGCTTCTACCCCGAAGCCATTAGACTGCTGAACAATTCATAAAAATTGCCCCTGGACAATTTACATTCTTGTACACTGCTGCTACTTCCTGTTTGTTTGTTATCTATGCATTGTCACTCCGCCCCCACCTACATGTACAGATTACCTCAGCTAGCCTGTACCCCTGCACACTGACTCGGTACCGGTGCCCCCTGTATATATCCTTGTTATAGTTATTCTTAGTGTGTAACTTTTTATGATTACTTTTTATTTTAGCCTACTTTGGTAAACATTTTCTTCTTCTTGAACTGCACTGTTGGTTAAGGGCTTGTAAGTAAGCATTTCACAGTAAAGTCTACACTTGTTGTATACGGCGCATGTGGCAAATAAAGTTTGATTTGATTTGAAAGAATTGTCCGTAGAGCTCCGAGACAGGATTGTGTCGAGGGCAAAGATGTGGGGAAGGGTACCAAAACATTTCTGCAGCATTGAAGGTCCCCAAGAACACAGTGGCCTCCATCATTCTTAAATAAAAGAAGTTTGGAACCACCGAGACTCTTCCCTAGAGCTGGCCGCCCAGCCAAACTGAGCATTCGGTGGAGAAGGGCCTTGGTCAGGGAGATGACCAAGAACCCGATGGTCACACTGACAGAGTTACTCTGTAGAGATTGGAGAACCTTCCAGAAGGACAACCATATCTGCAGGACTCCACCAAACAGGCCTTTATGGTAGAGTGGCCAGACGGAAGCCACTCTTCAGTAAAAGGCACATGAAAGCCAACTTGGAGTTTGCCAAAGGGCACGTAAAGGACTCTTTGGCCTGAATGCCAAGCATCACATCTTGGGGAAACCTGACACCATCCCTACAGTGAAGCATGGTGGTGGCAGCATCACCTTGTGGGGATGTTGTTCAGGGACAGGGACTGGGAGACTAGTCAGGATCGAGGGAAAGATGAACGGAGTAAAGTACAGAGAGAGATCCTTGATGGAAACCTACTCAAGAGCTCTCAGAACCTCAGACTTGGGGGAAGGTTCACCTTCCAACAGGACAACGACCCTAAGCACACAGCCAAGACAATGCAGGTTCGGTTTCAGGACAAGTCTCTGAATGTTCTTGAGTTGCCCAGCCAGAGCCCGGACTTTGAACTCGATCAAATATCTCAGGAAAGACCTGAAAATAGCTGTGCAGCAACGCTCCCCATTTGACAGAGCTTGAGATGATCTGCAGAGAAGAATTGGAGAAACCCCAAATACAGGTTTGCCAAGTTTGTAGCGTCATACCCAAGAAGACTTAAGGCTGTTATCGTTGCCAAAGGCGCTTCAACAAAGTAGTGCATAAAAGGTCTGAATATTTATGTAAATGTGATATTTCAGATATAAATGTGAAAAATTAATTTGAACATTTTCTAAAAAAAAACTGTTCTTGCGTTCTCATTATGAGGTATTGTGTGTAGATTGATGAGGGAAAATAACAATTTAATTCATTTTAGAATGAGGCTGTAATGTAACAAAATTAGGAAAAAGTCTAAGTTTCTGATTACCTTATCGAATGCACTGTAAGACAAAACTAGAGCCTGCACGACTTGCTGTTTGGAGTGTGGTGTCAAAAAAAGCAAAGCATCTCTTTATTAAGGACAGACCTCTCCCCATCTTTACAACCATTGAATATATATGTTTTGAACATGACCGTTTACAATATAAGGTAACACAAAGTCATTTATTTTCGTCAACTTGTTCAACAGCCGCAACATACATTACCAGATTCAAACGAGGACTAGAATTTAGGGAATGCTCTTAGTTGCAGAGATGTTCAGGACCAGTTTATTACTGGCCAACCATTCCAAAACAGACTGCAACTCTTTGTAAAGTGTTTCAGTGACTTCATTAGCTGTGGTTGCTGATGCGTATATGGTTGAATCATCAGCCTACATGGACACTACAGACAGAGAATGGGGTTGAGAGGCAGGAAATACACAGAAAGAAGAACAGGAGACACAAAGAGTGGGAAATTATAGCAAGAGAAAGAGAAATTGAGAGATGGCGAGAGGGAAAGATGAATAAGGGAAACAAATCGAGAGAGGGGGCAAAAATAGGAATAGAAAATGTTTTAAAAGGGACAGAGAGGGAAGGGACTATTGAGATAGTTTGAGAGTATGGGTACAGAGGAAATAGCATTACTGTAAGTTCCATCTGGCCACACCCTTCTCTGCGATAGCCCCCTTCTGTCTGCCACTCTCAGGCCCCAAGGAGTCTGCAAACACAGACGAGAGAGAGAGAGAGAGACCTTTCAGATAAGCATAAGTAGCTTGATCTTTCGCAAAAATCTCCAATTCCTATCATTGCATTACCTACGTGAAAGATTTTGAGTGTAACACTTGTTTCTCAAGTAAGGATGGAGTACAAAACTGTTGTAGCTGCTACTGTATGAGTGTTCGCAGATACAAGACATTTACTTTACTTGCAAAACGCCTTGCTTGCTTGCTGTCAGTCTTGCACGACCACGGCATGAACTGCATTACATTGCAGAAAGTCCAAGAAAGTGATTACATTGTTACTGTTGGGTGTGAAGACACTGAGGGTTATTTTTAAAGAACCAAAACACAGAGAGTTGGAGATATGCACACACACACAAATGCGCACACACACACACTCTATCTCCTTTGATGTGTTACGTGCCTCTATTTTAGCCACAAATTGTGGCTTGTGTTTTCACTTCTCTTTTACAATGAAAACCTGACCAGGACGAAGTAATGGTAAAACCGAAGCTAAAATATAGAGTCTGGCTCTGCTTTCACAGGGACTTCAGCAGACTCACTAACAAATGATACTGACACATAGACAGAGAGAGAGAGAGAGAGAGAGAGAGAGAGAGAGAGAGCTTGAAATGAACCCACACAAGCAGATGATGAAAGGAGAGGAAAAGCTGATTATGTAAGGGATTGGGCGGTAATGACCAGTCTGCTGTAAGAGCAGTTGCCACGAGTGTGCACACACAATCTTTCCCTCCACACATAACAGCAGCAGTGATTACTACGGCTGTGGTTCCTACTATAGCCTCACCCGCAACCACCAACCATTCACCCGTAGAGGACCTGCTATTTCAGGAATTCCTCGCAGGAGCACTGTGGTGAAATAGTCCTAATGAGTGGAGTCAGTAAGCCGTTTCCAGGAAGTCAACAGGATTCACCCTGGTGATTACCCAGGGGAAGAGGAAGAGGAAGGAACAAGGTTGGCCACAGGCTGAACTGAGGTTAGGCCTTCTATGCACACAAACAAACCTTTATATTAAGTTATTTGTTAACCCAAGGTTTACTGTGGAGGGTTACTCCGCTATACCCACATTAGCCTCATATACCCGAAGACAAAGCCTCACAAACAATGGACATTTATTGATGAGCTTTGGGAAACTTAAATCAGTTTTACCAAATTTCTATCAGCATGTTAAATGTGTAACCAGAGAGAAAATAACTCTGGACACCTATACTCCACACACAGAGACGCATACAAACCTCTCCCTCGCCCTCCATTTGTCAAACCTGACCATAATTCTATCCTCCTGATTCCTGCTTACGAGCAAACATTAAAGCAGGAAGCACCAGTGACTAGATCAATAAAAAAGTTGTCAGATGAAGCAGATGCTAAGCTACAGGACTGTTTTTCTAGCCCAGACTGGAATATGTTCCAGGACTACTCCAATGGCATTGAGGAGTACACCACGTCTGTCATTGGTTTCATCAATAACTACATCGATGACGTCGTCCCCACACACTCTCCGCAGCCGATGTGAGTAAGACCTTTAGACAGGTCAACATTCACAAGGCCGCAGGGCCAGACGGATTACCAGGATGGGTACTGTGAGCATGCCCTGACCAACTGGCAAGTGTCTTCACTGACATTTCCAACCGCTCCCTGTCCAAGTCTGTAACACCAACATGTTTTAAGCAGACCACCATATGCCCAAGAACACTAAGGTAATGTCTGTAGCCATGAAGTGCCTTGAAAGACTGGGCATGGCTCACATAAACACCATCATCCCAGAAACCCTAGACCCACTCCAATCTGCATACCGCCCCAACAGATCCACAGATGATGGAATCTCTATTGCACTCCACACTGCCCTTTGCCACCTGGAAAAAAAACACCAATGTGAAAATGTTGATCATTGATTAAAGCTCAGCGTTCAACACCATAGAGCCCACAAAGCGCATCACTAAGCTAAGGACCCTGGTACTAAATACCTCGCTCTGCAACTGGATCCTGGAATCCTAACGGGCCACCCCCAGGTGGAAAGGGTAGGTAACAACACATCCACCACGCTGATCCTCAACACAGGGGTCCCTCCGGGGTGTGTGCTCAGCCCCCTCTACTCCCTGCTCACTCATGACTGCACGGCCAGGCACGACTCCAAAACTATCATTAAATTTGTCTATGACACAACAGTGGTAGGCCTGCTCACCGACAATGAGACAGCCTACAGGGAGAAGGTCAGAGACCTGGCAGTGTGGTGCCAGGACAACAACCTCTCCCTCAATGTGATCAAGACAAAGGAGATGATTGTGGACAACAGAAAAAGGAGGACCGAGCACGCCCCCATTCTCATCAACGGGGCTGCAGTGGAGCAGGTTGAGAGCTTCAAGTTCCTTGGTATCCACATCACCAACAAACTAACATGGTCCAAACACACCAATACAGTCGTGAAGAGGACATTACAATACCTATTCCCCCTGTATATAGCCTCCACATTGACTCTGTACCAGTACCCCCTGTATATAGCCTCCACATTGACTCTGTACCGGTACCCCCTGTATATAGCCTCCACATTGACTCTGTACCGGTACCCCCTGTATATAGCCTCCACATTGACTCTGTACCGGTACCCCCTGTATATAGCCTCCACATTGACTCTGTACCGGTACCCTCTGTATATAGCCTCCAAATTGACTCTGTACCATAATACCCTGTGTATAGCCTCCACATTGAGTCTGTACCAGCGCCCCCTGTTTAAAGCATCCACATTGACTCTGTACCGTAATACCCTGTATATAGCCTCCACATTTACTCTGTACCGTAATACCCTGTATATAGCCTCCACATTGACTCTGTACCGGTACCCCTGTATATAGACTCCACATTGACTCTGTACCATAATACCCTGTATATAGCCTCCACATTGACTCTGTAACGTAATACCCTGTATATAGCCTCCACGTTGACTCTGTACCGGTACCCTCTGTATATAGCCTCCACATTGACTCTGTACCGTAATACCCTGTGTATAGCCTCCACACTGACTCTGTACCGGTACCCCCTGTATATAGCCTCAACATTGACTCTGTACCGGTACCCCCTGTATATAGCCTTCACATTGATTCTGTACCGTAATACCCTGTGTATAATCTCCTCATTGACTCTGTACCAGTGCCCCTGTATATAGCATCCACATTGACTCTGTACCAGTATCCCCTTGTATATAGCCTCCACATTAACTCTGTACCGGTACCTCCTGTATATAGCCTCCACATTGACTCTGTACCGGTATCCCCCTGTATATAGCCTCCACATTGACTCTGTACCGTAATACCCTGTATATAGCCTCCACATTGACTCTGTACCCTAATACCCTGTATATAGCCTCCACATTGACTCTGTACCGTAATACCCTGTATATAGCCTCCACGTTGACTCTGTACCGGTACCCCCTGTATATAGCCTCCACATTGACTCTGTACCAGTGCCCCCTGTATACAACATCCACATTGACTCTGTACCGGTACCCTCTGTATATAACCTCCACATTGACTCTGTACCAGTACCCCCTGTATATAGCCTCCACATTGACTCTGTACCGGTACCCTCTGTATATAGCCTCTACATTGACTCTGTACCGTAATACCCTGTATATAGCCTCCACATTGACTCTGTACTGGTACCCCCTGTATATAGCATCCACATTGACTCTGCACCGGTACCCCCTGCATATAGCCTCAACATTGACTCTGTACCGGTACCCCTGTATATAGACTCCACATTGACTCTGTACCGTAATACCCTGTATATAGCCTCCACATTGACTCTGTACTGGTACCCCCTGTATATAGCATCCACATTGACTCTGCACCGGTACCCCCTGCATATAGCCTCCACATTTACTCTGTACTGTAATACCCTGTGTATAGACTCCACGCCCCCCTGTATAGGAGGCTATATCCCTAGTCCAGCTACTCCTCTCCCTGGTCCAGCTACTCCTCTCCCTTGTCCAGCTACACCTCTCCCTGGTCCAGCTACTCCTCTCCCTGGTCCAGCTACTCCTCTCCCTTGTCCAGCTACTCCTCTCCCTTCTCCAGCTCCTCTCCTCTCCCTTCTCCAGCTACTCCTCTCCCTTGTCCAGCTACTCCTCTCCCTAGTCCAGCTACTCCTCTCCCTTGTCCAGCTACTCCTCTCCCTTGTCCAGCTATACCTCTCCCTGGTCCAGCTACACCTCTCCCTGGTCCAGCTACACCTCTCCCTGGTCCAGCTACTCCTCTCCCTTCTCCAGCTACTCCTCTCCCTGGTCCAACTACTCCTCTCCCTGGCCCAGACATTATTCTCATTATTCATTTTTCTCTCTCTGCTCCTCTGTGTTGTTCTGTGACCACATTAAACAAAATCAATCCAAAAAGTTACCTTTTTACTGTGTATTTCCATGAAATTGAAACAACTTCAACACCTGGCTATGTCTCCGATTGAGATTGGAATCCATAATTTTGGTATTGGGTAAGCTTGTATGTAAAGAAAATGTAAGCTTTTTAGAAATGTGTTAATTGACTACATATTCTGTGAAAACAACATGAATTATGTTGATGGTATGGTCCATAACAGACGGATGGGATGTTGTGCTAATTGTGTTTAAAGTTTTGAAAATGTCAATACAGATTGGACAAAGGTGTCACATCTGTTCCTGCCACACCCCCTAGTGGACATCTGGTGTCTCCTTGACCTGCAGGCGCTCCTCCAGGACACACTCTCTCTCTCTCTCCCCCTCCCTTTCTGTTTGTTTGTGATTGTGTGGTTGGAGACAGGTGTGTTGGAGCCAGAGCAGATCCCCACCAGCTGCAACCCATTCCATAATCAAGACCTCTACAAATACTCAGTCCTGCCACTTCCACTCTGCCAGATAGTAATCTCTGCTCATTTTGCTGTTCTGACGCTGTCTCCTGTTCTGGATTCACCATACCACTACTCCATTGGATTCCTCTCTGGACCTGTTTACCCTGTTCCAACCCAGCTCACTCCATACCTCAGCCTCCACATCTACCACTCATCTGAGCTTCCCCAGATCTGCACTCCATATCTCCCTGTGTTACAATAAATACCTTGGATCATTCATCCCTGTTTCTTGGTCTGAGTCTGCTCTTGGGTTCCCCTGTGCTGCTCTGCCTAACAAAAAGGATGTTAGCAATTGTAAAAAAATATATATATTTATTTAAAAACTAATTTCTCTATGCTGTACTATTCAGGAATTACTTAGAACTTTGCCATGAGTTTCCAATATTTGTCCCAGCAGGACTTGGAAGCTTCTTGCAATATCAACTTACACTTAGAGAACGTGTCCATTGAACACACATTAATGTGAACACGCACGCACACACACACACAGTCCTAAAGAGGCTTAGGGATTATAGTCTGGCCTGTACAGTACAGAGTCATGTGACACACATTGAAACGCACATATTTTATTTTTGCATGTGAGTGCATGTGTTTGAAAATATAGGTTTATGTGTAAATGTATACATGCAGTATTTGTTTGAGTGGTTGTGTGCATAGATGTTACGTGTAGCGGAACTGTGTGTGTGGACAGGCTTACCTTTGCACTGTGGGGGGCAGCCCATTAGGGCCTTGATTTGAGTAAGCAGATAAGGAAACGTGAGTGGCGTGTGTGTGTACAACCTGGTCTTCAGACAGCAGCACAGCCACTTTACCCTCACCTCCATTTTGACATGCCATAGATCAAGGTGACCAGAGATGATCAGTGTGCGTGAGTAGATCCTTTTAACATGACAGACGGATCCCTACTGTGACACATATAGAGGGCCATTGAGAAAACACACTATCGTGCCACGGTCCAAGCCGGTCAATGACCCCCCCTTCATTTTTCCGCGTTGTAGGGTTTCAGCACACAAGACAGTGACAATCCTGTCTTACACTTCACCTATCATCCAACTCCTAGGTGCTAGAATACACATCGCACCACCATGACAGCTACACCTAATATGGCTCTCATATGCACTAGCTACAGTAAGGAATAGATCGTATCACGTTACAGTTTTATCCTCACTTGCAGTTATAATGCTTTATAACTTGTTATAAGCACGTATGATCCTTTGTAATGCCTTATTAAATCATTGTGTTGATAAACCACATAGGGAGCAGAAATTACAGTGGATTGTGGATTGCAAAGTATTCTCATATACACTACTGTACAAAAGTTTGAGGTCACTTAGAAATGTCCTTGTTTTTGAAAGAAAAGCACATTTTTTGTCCATTAAAATAACATCAAATTGATCATAAATACAGCGTAGACATTGTTAATGTTGTAAATTACTATTGTAGCTGGAAACGTCTGATTTTTTATGGAATATCTACATAGGCGTAAAGAGACCCATTATCAGCAATCATCACTCCTGTGTTCCAATTGCACATTGTGTTAGCTAATCCAAGTTTATCATTTTAAAAGGCTAATTGATCATTAGAAAACCCTTTAATCATGAAGGCTATTCCATGTGAGAAATTGCCAAGAAACTGAAGATCTCTTACAACGCTGTGTACTAGTCCCTTCATAGAACAGGGCAAACTGGCTCTAACCAGAATAGAAAGAGGAGTGGGAGGCCCTGGTGCACAACTGAGCAAGAGGACAAGTACATATCCTCATGACTCCTGTAATGAAAGTGTCTGCCCTGCCACTGTTCTTGTGCCCTCGCTGGGGCCTGCTGCTGTGATGTACAAGCCACTCTCCTCTCCCCCATGCACTCAAGAGCAAAATCGTTGGACATTTCAAAATGCAATTGCAGGAAAAGCACAGCTTTGGAAGCTTTGTCCCCTTTTCCCTGTCGAAGAAAGGAGGGTCTCAGCTTTCTGTAAGTATATCTTTCTCAACTCTCAATATTCAGCCCAATAGCAACTATGTTACAACCAAGATATTTGACATGGCTTTGTGATATGGAGCACAATGTGCGCGAAATGCACACCGGCCATTGTGACTGCTAATACGTCTAATGGGTAGTAGCCTGCAACAGTTTTTTTATGACATTAAATGTACTGTTGGATAAATGTGTGGCTACTAGCAGTGGTTATTATACGGTATTTAGAGTTAGCATTCTAGTTCATGTGTTTTGAGTTTCCACTTCCATAGGTGTTGAACCCCACATTAATTAGCCTATGAATTTAGTTAGTGCACATGAAGATGTATGTAATTAATCTCTATTGAACCAAAGAAAATGAAAAAAATTCTGTACTATTTTGACAGTAAAATATAGAAACTAATTGTCAACCATAAATTCATGACAATCACTGGATTAGGTTGCACATCAAAATATCTTGACTCATGCATTCCTGCTTGAACATGTTAGATTAGACAATGTATTTCTTGAATACCTCAGTAGTCTATGTATTATACTTCTTAATAAAGCACTATGAATGAGTTCCTAATATGATAAGTCATGATTTGGGTCCGACCAAATCATGGGCTGGTGCACAAACTGGGGTGATGGTATGTGGGTGGCAGGTAGCCTAGTGGTTAGAGTGTTGGGCCAGTAACTGGAAGGTTGCTGGATCAAATCCCTGAGCTGACAAGATAAGAATCTGTCTTTCTGCCCCTGAACAAGATAGTTAAACCCACTGTTCCCCGTTAGGCTGTCGTTGTAAATAAGAATTTGTTCTTAATCATGTAGTAACCAAAAAAGTGTTAAACAAATATATTCTTCAAAGTAGCCACCCTTTTCCTTGATTACAGCTTTGCACACTCTTGACATTCTCTCAACCAGCTTCATGAGGAATGCTTTTCCAAGAGTCCTGAAGGAGTTCCCACATATGCTGAGCACTTATTGGCTGCGTTTCCTTCACTCTCCTGTCCAACTCATCCCAAACCATCTCTATTGGGTTGAGGTCGGGTGAATGTGGAGGCCAGGTCATCTGATGCAGCACTCCATCACTCTCCTTCTTGATCAAATAGCCCTTACATTGCCTGGAGATATGTTTTGGGTCATTGTGATGTTGAAAAACAAATGATAGTCCCACTAAGCGCAGAATGCGGTGATAGCCATGCTGGTTAAGTGCCACCAGCAAAGCACCCCCACACCATCACACCTCCTCCTCCATGCTTCACGGTGGAAACCACACATGCGGAGATCATCCGTTCACCTACTCTGCGTCTCACAAAGACACGGTGGTTGGAACCAAAAATCTCAGATTTGGACAAGCAAGTATTTTCTTCTGATTGGTTAGTAGTGATCCGTTAGGAGTGGTTTCTTTGTAGCAATTCGATCATGAAGGCCTGATTCATGCAGTCTCCTATGAACAATTGATGTTGAGATGTGTCTGTTACTTGAACTCTGAAGCATTTATTTGGGCTACAATTTCTCAGGCTGATAACTCTAATGAACTTATCTTCTGCAGCAGAGATAAATCTGGGTCTTCCTTTCCTGTGGCGGTCCTCATGAGAGCCAATTTCATCATAGCGCATGATGGTTTTTGCGACTGAAATTTTCTGGATTGACTGACCTATATCTTAAAGTAATGATGAACTGTCATTTCTCTTTGCTAATTTGAGCTGTTTCTTGCCATAAGATGGACTTGGTATTTTACTAAATAAGGCTATCTTCCGTATACCACCACGACATTGTCACAACATAACAGATTGGCTCCAAAGCATTAAGGAAAGCAATTCCACAAAGGAACTTTTTACAAGGCACACCTGTGAATTGAAATGCATTCCAGGTGACTACCTCATGAAGCTGGTTGAGAGAATGCCAAGAGTGTGCAAAGCTGTCATCAAGGCAAAGGGTGGCTAATTTGAAGAATCTCAAATGTAAAATATATTTTGATTTGTTAATAATTTTTTTGGTTACTACATGATTCCATATGTGTTATTTCATAGTGATGATGTCTTCACTATTATTCTACAATGTAGAAAATAGTCAAAATTAAGAAAATTTGTAGAATGAGTAGGTGTCCAAACTTTTGACTGGTACTGTATACAACAGTACTGCATGTGGACACCCCTTCCAATGAGTGAATGTGGCTATTTCAGCCACACCCGTTGCTGAGAGATGTATAAAATCGAGCACACAGCCATGCAATCTCCATAGAACAATTTGGAAGCATTTGGTATTTTATTAGGATCCCCATTAGCAGTTGCAAAAGCAGCAGATGCTCTTCCTGGGGTTCCACACAAACCATTACATATTACAGAACATTAATAGACAAGAACAGCTCAAGGACAGAACTACATGAACTCCATCCATCCAATAAACCTCCCTCTCCTCCATTCTCCTCCCAATTCCTCCTCTTTCCACTGGCTTGCTCCTATACCGACTAGAGTCCTGTCCCAACTAGGTAAGTGAAGATGTTGCCCGGGTCAGAGAGTGCGAGGCTGGGGAGAAAAGGAGCCGGGTGGGGGGGGTGTTGAATTGTGGACACACTGTTCCCAAAGCAGAGCGATCGCACAGCCTTATCTGTGCACTCTAAATCATTCATACAGTACAGCTCGGCCTGGGAGCACATGGGGTCTGTGGCGAAGCTCTGACTGCCTAATCTGCTCCTATATGGTAAAAGCCATCTGTATCCTCCAGCACTGTGAATTATGTAAAAGGCCACAGAATGAGAGAGAAAGAGAGAGGCCATGAGACATAGAAAGAAAGGTAGAGGGAAATGTAAATGGAGAGAGAGAAAGAGGGAACTATAGAGTGAAGAGGGAGGAATATAGGAAGAGGGGGAGTGAAAGAAAGAATGAAGATTGGAACAAGGAAGAGTGAAGAGAGGGAGACCGAGGGAAAGATGTTCAGATTAAAGATAACGAGAGGGAGTATTTTGAAATAGAGACAGGTGATCTGAGAATATTAAGAGATGTACAGATTAAAGGGAAGAGAGGGAGAAGTAGCCTTCAGCAAGGGATAGCTTGAGATAAGAAAGAGGCTGAAATAGAGAGGAAGGGTGATGTATAAGTGAGGGAGAGGTAATGAGAGAGATGGATAGAGAATCTGTTCACACACTAACCCCCCCCCCACAACTCTCCTCCATGTTAACAGCCTTACAGCAAGCAACAGTGATCAATAACTTGTGACAGCCCCGACCAACCAAAGCATCTGCTAAATGACTCAAATGTAAATGTAGTGTTCTCCAGCCTCTGTGTGTGTGTGTGTGTGTGCGCGCACACCAGCCTCCCGCGCACACACACACACACCAGCCTCCCGCACTGGCCTCCTGTCATTCAAAAGTAATTATGAAAGCCAAACGCAAGAGCCGAGCCAAGGAGATCCATCATTTATACAATGCCAGGCCCTTTAGTCAGGCAGTAGAACATTTTAAAGTGCATGTACTGGGATTACCTGTAAAACAGCTATCGTTAGCTGCAGCATTTGTTGAGTGGCATCAATGGAGCTTTGAAATCCTTCTGTGCATTTGCTTCCTCTGCTGCTGCTTAGTTGCACAGACACAGGTGGAGAGTGTTTAGGGGGAGGAGGAGGGCAGGGTGGGAGACTAGGAGAAAGTGTGAAGGAGGGAGGAAGATTTTGCTCTGTTCTTCCTTCGCTTGAAGAGAGAACAAAATGGCTGACAAGTGCTGACATGGCTGGTTGCCATGTGGAGTGGCCAACGCGGCTGCCAGGACTCTGTGTGCCTGCATTTTGAGGGCTCTTCCGATGTTGTTGGTGTTCTGAGGTTGGTTCTGGGGAAAGAACATAACCTGTCCTGTGTTACTGTGGTTTTTCATCAGGCCTGATCTGAAGCCCGGGTTCAAGGTCTAGTAGGGTTGTGTCCCCGTTGCTGAACTATAAAGGGAATACTTTTGACCAAGGCCCATAGGGCTCTGGTCAAAAGTAGTATACTATAAGGGGAATAGGGTACCATTTGGGAAGCACAGAAATTCAGGGCTTGAGAATGTAGGGCATAATAGGGCATAGTAGTAGGGTGTGTACTGAGTAGAAACAAGCAGGTGGGAAGAGGAGGAGGGAAGAGAGAGAGCCAATCAGAATGTCCTTGGAGGAGGCGGGCAGAGCAAATGACAGCGATGGATGCTTGGTATTAAAAACATCCAAAGGTACGGGGCAGTGGCACATAACTCAGTGGGAAAACACACCACTAATACAAGGAATGTCATCCTACTTTTCCGAGGTTTCAAGATCTACAAACAGTCACCAACACCAACCACCAATTCTGATAGCTCAAACACAGATGACCTTATAGCAGGTAGAGGTGCTCACAGACACAAACAAGATATGATGCTACAAACTGTATTTTTGCATCCAACAGAGACAAAATGGAGGCACTTTGATAGATAATCTCTTAGATTATGCAGGGCTCTTAAAGATGAATGTTAACTGCATAACCAAAATGGCTTACTACTTCTGGGAAAGAGAAAGCAAGGCTAAGAGACACGGAGACAGAAAGAGTGACGCTGCTGTACTGAACACATGCATTTGTTCTTGGTTTTCTGGTTGTCATAGATATTGAAACTAGCCTGCAATATGTTCTTAGACACAAATAGCTGTCGTGGAAATTTCCTGTATTTACCAAATCATGAGAGCAAACCACACACAAGTCAGAGTTATCACAAAGTCCATCTTTAATTATATGAGCTCCATCACAACCCTGTGACTCTCAGATCAATTCAATGTCTATAAATGAATTCTCTGAGAGTGCCTTACACATTGCAACTGAGATCCTTTATAGCAAAGACACACATAGCCAGACAGCCTTGGACATAATTTATTGTTCATCTTTGTCTCCTAAACTATGTTATTTTCTCAAACTCAGAACCATAAAACAAATCCTCATATCAACAGGCATATATCAAATCCACCACTCCTTGACAAGATCACAGAGACACATTGACTGGCACACAGACATTGTGGAGCCAAGAGATACACGCTTGACCCCTCCCCTCTCTGCGGCCCAAGTAACTTAGTCCTGATAGAGAACAGATAACTGCAACCCTGCCACAGTATTATACAAAAATAAACATTCTGATGAGAAGTAACTTACAAACATATGATGAATATAAAACATCTTACCTATGTTACCAACTAATTCTGATTATTCCCCAACATAGCATTGATGGCATACAGTACACACTGTTCCTTTGTTTATATCAAGGTCTTTGCTATGAATATGCATTTCAACTAAGAGATCCTCCCATTTGCTATTAGACAGACAAGTAAGGCCCAGATTTCATCATCCCATGGCATGAATCACCCATTCCACTTCTCCTCTACATTTGAATCATCACGACTTCACATTCGGAGGGGATGGATGGCAAAAAGCAGCGAGGGATACAATGGATGACCACATAACGAGGATGCTCTTTCCCAAAAGCACTCTTGGCTGGCCCACCTTGCACACCGTGTGAGCACATGCTCTTCAGAGCACTCGTCTGGTAGAAAACCAGAAAGGTTTTTAGGAAAGGAAGTTAGGGACTAGGGACCATGGCAAAGATATCAACAGTGGTTCAGGAATTAGGATGCTAGCAGAAGTCAGATTGCGGCACAAAATCCTGTTTGTAATTCGGCAGAGAACAAATGAACTTAAAAAGCTATTTTCTTCCCTGAAATCGAATTATTAAGCGATATGTGCTGACATTCAGACGCGACCACAGAAAAGATAATGTATTATCCTAACCAACTTGAACTCCAAATACACCTCTGCTGTTTTCAACCAGGATCTCAGTGATCACTGCCTCATTGCCTACATCCGTAATGGGTCTGCGGTCAAACGACCACCCCTCATCACTGTCAAACGCTCCCTAAAACACTTCAGCGAGCAGGCCTTCCTAATTGACCTGGCCCGGGTATCCTGGAAGGATATTGACCTCATCCCTTCAGTAGAGGATGCCTGGTTATTCTTTAAAAGTGCTTTCCTCACCATCTTAAATAAGCATGCCCCATTCAAAAAAATTAGAACCAGGAACAGATATAGCCCTTGGTTCTCTCCAGACCTGACTGCCCTTGACCAGCAGAAAAACATCCTGTGGTGTTCTGCATTAGCATCGAATAGCCCCCGTGATATGCAACTTTTCAGGGAAGTTAGGAACCAATATACAAAGGTAGTTAGGAAAGCTAGGGCTAGCTAGCTTTTTGAACTGCCGCAATTGTTGCAACCCCTATTACTAGCCTGTTCAACCTCTCTTTTGTATCGTCTGAGAATCCCAAAGATTGGAAAGCTGCTGTGGTCATCTCACTCTTCAAAAGGGGAGACACTCTAGACCCAAAATGCTATAGACATATCTATCCTACCCTGCCTTTCCAATGTCTTCGAAAGCCAAGTTAATTAACAAACAGATTACCAACCATTTAGAATCCCACCGTACCTTCTCCGCTATGCAATCTGGTTTCAGAGCTGGTCATGGTCCTAAACGATATCATAACCGCCATCGATAAGAGACATTACTGTGCAGCCGTATTCATCGACCTGGCCAAGGCCTTTGACTCTGTCAATCACCACATTCTTATCGGCAGACTAAACAGCCTTGGTTTCTCAAATGATTGCCTCGCCTGGTTCACCAACTACTTCTCAGACAGAGTTCAGTGTGTCAAATCGGAGGGCCTGTTGTCTGGACCTCTGGCAGTCTCTATGGGGGTGCCACAGGGATCAATTCTCGGGCCATCTCTCTTCACTGTATATATCAATGATGTCGTTCTTGCTGCTGGTGATTCTCTGATCCACCTCTATGCAGACGACACCATTCTGTATACCTCTGGCCCTTCTTAGGACACTGTGTTAACTAACCTCCAGACAAGCTTCAATGCCATACAACTCTCCTTCCGTGGCCTCCAACTGCTCTTAAATGCAAGTAAAACTAAATGCATGGTCTTCAACCGATCACTGCCCACACCTGCCCGCACGTCCAGCATAGCTACTCTGGACGGTTCGCTTAGAATATGTGGACAACTACAAATACCTACGTGTCTGGTTAGACTGTAAACTCTCATTCCAGACTCACATCAAACATCTACAATAAAAAACGTAATCTAGAATCGGCTTCCTGTTTCGCAACAAAGCATCCTTCACTAATGCTGCCAAACATACCCTCGTAAAACTGACCATCATACCGATCCTCGACTTTGGGGATGTCATTTACAAAATAGCCTCCAACACTCTACTCAACAAATTGGATGTAGTCTATCACAGTGCCATCCATTTTGTCACCAAAGCACCATATACTACCCACCACTGCAACCTGTATGCTGTCGTCAGTTTGCTGAGTGCCCTATGGTGGTGGTGGGGTTATGGTATGGTATGGCCAGGAATAAGCTATGAACACAATTTCATTTTATCGATGGCAATTTGAATGCACAGAGATACCGTGATGAGATCCTGAGGCCCATTGTCGTGCCATTCATCTGCCCGCCATCACCTCATATTTCAGCATAATAATGCACATCCCAATGTCGCAAGGATCTGTACACAATTCCATGGCCTGCAGTTCTTCCATGGCCTGTCACCCATTCATCATGTTTGGTATGCTCTGGATTGACGTGTACAACAGCGTACTCCAGTTCTGGCCAATATCCAGCAACTTCACACAGCCATTGAAGAGGAGTGGGACAACATTCCACAGGCCACAATCAACAGCCTAATTAATCAAATCAAATCAAATGTTGTTGCTACCATGTTGTTGTCATGTTGCTACCATGCTGTGTTGTCATGTGTTGCTGCCATGCTATGTTGTCGTCTTAGGTCTCTCTTTATGTAGTGTTGTGTTGTCTCTCTTGTCGTGATGTGTGTTTTGTCCTATATATTTGTATTTAATTTAGGGGGTGCCAGTACAGAGTCAATGTGCGAGGGAACCTATGTCGAGGTAATTGAGGTAATTATGTACATGTAGGTAGAGTTATTAAAGTGACTATGCATAGATAATACCAGAGAGTAGCAGCAGTGTAGAAGAGGGGCGGGGAGGGGGGGGGCAATGCAAATAGTCTGGGTAGCCATTTGATTAGCTGTTCAGGAGTCTTATGGCTTGGGGGTGGAAGCTATTTAGAAGCCTCTTGGACCTAGACTTGGCGCTCTGGTACCGCTTGCCTTCCGGTAGCAGAGAGAACAGTCTATGACTAGGGTGGCTGGAGTCTTCGACAAATTTTAGGGCCTTCCTCTGACACTGCCTGGTATAGAGGTCCTGGATAGCAGGAAGCTTGGCCCCGGTGATGTACAAGGCCGTACGCACTACCCTCTGTAGTGCCTTGCGGCTGGAGGCCGAGCAGTTTCCATACCAGGCAGTGATGCAACCCGTCAGGATGCTCTCGATGGTGCAGCTGTAAAACCTTTTGAGGATCTGAGGACCCATGCCAAATCTTTTCAGTCTCTTGAGGGAGAATAGGTTTTGTTGTGCTCTCTTCACGACTGTCTTGGTGTGCTTGGACCATGTTAGTTTCTTGGTGTTGTGGACGCCAAGGAACTTCAAGCGCACAAAGCGCTCAACCTGCTCCACTACAGCCCCGTCGATGAGAGGGGAGTGCTCGGTCCTCCTTTTCCTGTAGTCCACAATCATCTCCTTTGTCAAGCCGACCCGATGTGTGTTCCTATCACGTCGTGGACAAGAGACCAACTGAATAGCAACCTTTCCCTGAGAAGTGGCTGGGCTATGATGCTCCAGTACAGACTAGAAGGCAACATCTCATCAAATCAAATGTTATTGGTCACATACATATGGTTAGCAGATGTTAATGGGAGTGTAGCGAAATGCTTGTGCTTCTTGTTCTGACAGTGCAGTAATATCTAACAAGTAATCTAACAATTCCCCAACAACTACCTAATACATACAAATCTAAAGGGGTGAATGAGAATAAGTACATACAAGTATATGGATGAGCGATGGCCAAGCGGCATAGGCAAGGTGCAATAGATGGTATAAAATACAGTATATACATGTAATATGAGTAATGTAAGATATGTAAACATTATTAAAGTGGCATTGTTTAAAGTGATTAGTGATCCATTAAGGAAATGCATTCAGGAAACACATTCAGGTAGTTGTTAGCTAGCTGCTACTCACTAGCTATCGTCACAGATAGGTGTCCTGAATCAGCCAGAAGTTATCTAACTTCTGTCTGACATTGTCTCCCCCATGCCATGACTATCCCCATCATTGCTGTGGCTGGGTTATGGTGCTCCAGTACAGACCAGAAGGCTAGCTTGAGGGCAGCCCATCTGATACAGTGTTGCTAGCTAACTAGCCTAGCTAGTTATTCCCTACATTGTTAGCTATCCCCATCATTGCTGGCATGCCACTGGTGATGCTCATGAAATGTCTAACTAGCAAAATGATTAAACGTTCAAGTGTTTTTTTTAACTAACCTAACCATGACCAGTAGGCTGTCTGTGTATTTAATTGTATTAAACTTGTGGACTCTCTTATGTTTGTTTGACATATGAAGACAGCTGTGGTGATGCAGAGTCTGATCTGAGTGTGCCAATGCCACCGCAGCAGAAAGATTCTGATACTCAATGGGAGGTTCCAGCACTGACTGATCACAGCTATGAGTCAAGAGAACCAGTCAACAAGCGCACCTGCAACAAACAGAGTCATTTACTCACACCATCCTGACGAATGACACTAGCTCAGTGTTGTATACTGGCCTTCATCTTAGTGTTTTCTTTGACCATGTAGCATTTCTGCAGAAATGTATCACGGCTAACTTCAAAATGCATATCACTGATCAAATACTGATAACCTTACAGAAGCCAAAACTGAATCTACTCCAGGGTGATCTTGCTGAACCCTTTGCTGTGTCCCAGGGAGTAGTGAGAAGAATCCTTTCCTACTGGATTGATACAATGGAGAAGCACATGAGGATCTACATTCCATGGCTGCCGAGGGAGACAATCCAGAACACAATGCCTCAGTGCTTCAAAGAGAAGTTCCCCAACACCACTTGCATCATCGACTGCTCTGAAACCACTCTTCCAGGGGAGACTCATACAGCCACTGTTATTCCAGCAATACTCTCAAAAATGTGGTTGCCTTGCTCCATGTGGACCCGTTATGTTCATTTCTACTGTATATGGAGGCAGATGCAGTGACAAGTTCTCTACCCAAAACTCTGGCTTCCTGGAATACCTTAGGCCTGGCAATGAAGTTATGGCAGACAGGGGCTTCACCATCTGAGATCTGCTGTATGAGAGGAAGGTAAACCTTGCCAAACCAGCCTTCACTCAGAAAGGAGACCAACTGTCTGACGAGGATGTCACAAGCACGAGTAGGATAGCTAATGTACGTATTGTTCGAAAGAACTCTCATTCTGGGGTGATTTTGGTGACAGTTTCCCACTTAATTTGTGACAAACGCTCCTAACCTTGAAGAGGTTTGTCACAGTATACATGTTCAAAGAGTTATCAGACGACTCAAGGTGTTCAAAATCATCTCACAGACAGTTCCCATCAACCTGACACACAAAATGGACAAAGTCCTCAGAATATGTCCAGCACTTGTAGGGTGACATCATCCATGAGCAGTGAGAACGTTCATACATCTGAAATGTAACTTTATATACTATCATTTCATCCACATGAGATAATGTGTGTATATAAGGTTTCCTATTTCATCGGAATCATTTTAACGTGGAAAAAGTCAAGGTGCCTGAATACTTTCCGAATGCACTGTATATATTGTTCCCTGTTTAATCTGAATCGTTTTAATGTACTGTAACTTTGCCTGTTCCTGATAATTACAGGCATCCACTAGGTGCTGCTATCATGCCTTAAATCTATTTAAAAATGCATTTTCTTCAACCCCAACATGTCTCTAACAGACCCTGCCCTGCAACACAAGAACACCCTGCAGTCTCCACCGTTCCGACAGATGATACAAGAATTATCAAGTGCCACACTGTTTTCTTCATTTGTGCCCTTGAAAACCAAACCCAGAATCAAACTGAAAACACATTTGAAACCCTTAGACATGCCTCGTCGTCCTTCATTTGAAAATGAAAAAATATATTTTTTTAAATATAAGATAAATATGTATGAAGAGAGCTGTACAAGGCAAGACATAAAAAACACCATCAGTACAGAACTTCACATCAAAAGGCACATCAATAACAACCTGCTCGACCTCCCGAGTGGCTCAGTGGTCTGAGGCTGTGCCACCAGAGATTCTGGGTTCGAGCCCAAGCTCTGTTGCAGCCGGCTGCGACCATGGGGCGACGCACAAATGGCCCAGTATCGTCCGTGTTAGGGAGGGTTTGGCCGGCAAGGATATCCTTGTCTCATCGCGCACTAGCAACTCCTGTGGCGGGCCGGGCGCAGTGCACGCTGACCAGGTCACCATGTGTACGGTGTTTCCTCCGACACATTGGTGCGGCTGGTTTCCGGGATAGATGTGCATTGTGTCAAGAAGCAGTGTGGCTAGGTTGGGTTGCGTTTCGGAGAAGGCATGGCTCTCGACCTTCGTCTCTCCCGAGTCCGTACGGGAGTTGCAGCGATGAGACAAGACTGTAACTACCAATTGGATACCATGAATTCGGGGAGAAAAAGGGGGTAAAAACAAAAAAAGATAACAACCTGCTCAGATGGAGCCCAGACAGCAGTTTGCATCTCTCCAGTCCTGGAGAGTCCTGGAGCATGCCCATTTACACCTGCATGTAGTAGCCACGGGGTCAATTAGGTTGCAGCTGAGGAACCCCATCCACCAGCTTCACGTCAGTGAGTTAGCCAGAGAACAGTTCAGTCAGAGACTCACAATTACTCGGAACAGGACATTCTAGAAGTTCTTGAAAGTTTAACACTCTATCTGGGCTTGCAGAAAGTCATGGCTCCTTGACACTCACTACTGTGCCGCTAACAGTTACTCTCCAGACTAAACCCGCAGGTATCATCACAATTAGCCAGCTAGCTAAGTAACTAGCTAACATCAAATGTGTCAGTTATAGAAAGGGCAAGTTATGATAAACAAAAAGCCAGCGAGCTTGCAACCTTCCATAGTATTGCAGCTGCATGACTGCAAGACTTCCCCTGCCCTGCAACACATGAACACCCTACAGTCTCCACCGTGCCAACAGATTACAAGAACCCAGGCAGAATTATGCTGTTTTACTCTGACTGGGCTGGACATCTGCATTGAGGAACACCAAGCTGTCATCCTCAAGACAGTGAATAAGCACTCGCCCAACTTTGTCACTGTGGAGGTATTGATATGCCTCTGTGCTTTTGTAGCTCCTCATCTCTGACCCATCCACACTGAGCGACAAGACAAAATAATTTAAGATGTCTTCGTAGCTGATATATGGCCATTTTTTCAGATCATCCTCCTACTCTTGAATAATCTGCGGATGTGGCACAGACTTGAAAGGTTTTTCTTGGTATGATCCCACAACATTTTGACAGAACGTTCAGACGTTGTTTTGTTTCCGGGTTCTTAAATAAGGTGAATGCTCAGCTGTAACCAGGAGGAGTCCCAAATGGCAGCCTATTCCATACATAGTGCACGAGTTTTAGAGTAGAGCCCAATGGGCCCTGGGAAAAAAAGTAGTGCAGTACTGTACATAGAGAATAGGGTGCCATTTTGGATGCAGAGCAAGTGCAGACCACATGACACCTGGTCTTCAGTGTTGCCACAGAATGTCCTGGGTAGCGAGGATGGCCAGAAGGCCAGTGGGTTCTGTGAAGCAGCTAAAAGGCTTAATTCAGTGCATCAGGGCGCTTTAGCACATCAGCTAGCCCGTGATAAGAGCACCATCTGTGTACGACGTCACGTGATGGGTGAGTGACACCAGCCATGGAAGAGGCTGAATCAGAGGAAGAGTCCAAGCAGAATCTTTCTCAGTAGGATGGAATGTGTTTTGTGGTATCACACGTACATACCTCACATACACTAAAATTTAGGGGTGGCATGAGTCCGGTGTTGGACAGGCAGACTGTGTAGTGATTAGACTGGATTCCTTACCTCAGTGCGTGAACATGGCGGAACTACCTACTGGAATGACCTGAGCTCTATTATATCGCTCCAATCAAATCGTCCCTACACCATGCCTGACCCCCACTGAGCTTATGTGTGTGTGTGAGAGAGAGGGAGTATTACGCAATAGGGAATCTGTGCATCCGCCAACTGCACTTTCACTTGATCCACCGAGATGAGCTGAACACAGTTTTAGCATTGTGCAAAAAATAGGATGTTTTAACGCAAAGCTAGAGCTAGATAGTCCATATGCAAGGGCCAAGAGATAAGGGAGGCCGCCGTTTAGCATATTAGCAGTACTCTTCTGACATGAGGCATGAAGCTTGTCTTATTCACAGTTTATGGAGAAAGAGGCGTTGCGTAATCCAATGCATAACTCTCTGATCTATTGTAGCCTACACTGAGGTAGCTTCAATGAAGCCATGAAGGTTTCAGTTCAGCCTTCATTCTTAAGGAGGACCCTTCGCCTTATGTTTATCAAGGGGTTGCATGTTCAACTGGCACCAAGGACTGTCATTGTGGCTTAGAAAGTGTGCCCTGCTGTTCTTCTATTGGCAGGATACATCTAGGATGGTTCTGTTCCAGGGTGGAGGTGGGTTGGTATACCATGCTCACTGTCAGTGTGTTTACGTGTGTGTATTTAGCCTGTCTGTGTCTGATCTAGGGACAGGTGTTGAATATTAGCATTAGCAATTTGTTTTTACCTATCCCTATCCAATTAACATGTCCAAATAAACTGTCTCGTGATGGATTTGTGAGGGCTATCATAGATATTTCTGTGGCTGTGTAAGTGTGTTTGTGTTTGGCTGCGACTGCATGACCTTGGGCGATGCAAATCAAAGTTCTGTGGCAGAGGAGACGGGGCAGAGAAAGAGATGATCTGAGTCAGTGATTCTAAAGAGCGCTCGCTGTTAATCAACACAGCGGTTCGAAGGGGCTGAGGCTTCTCACAATACATTTCTCCTTTTCACACACTCCCCATCCCCCACACAATCTGCTCTAGCAGTGGCAGTGCACTACTGGCCCCTCTCCCTAGCAGAAGAAGGATTGGTTATTCAAGATAATTACACTCTTATAAAACATCTCTGGTGAATTCATGTGGTTAAAAAATGCAAGAAATGCCACTATTGACTGTCATGCGGGCTACTATGATGGAAGGGGAAAAATTGAGGCTAGCATTGGAGTTCGGGTTTCATATGTCATATGTCATGAATTACCCATACAGTAGCTGTTGGTGTTCATCATTGAAAGACCTCGGTTTCCTGGACCCAGATTAAGCCTACTCTTGAACTAAAAAGCATGCTCAACAGAGAATCTCTATTGAGAGTGCTTTTAGTTCATGACTAGTCCAGGATCTGTGCCTGGGAAACCGGCCCTAGAGGTTGTCAAATGGTTATCTGACGGGAACTACCTGAAGTTGTAATTATTATCGTGACCCAATGTACCTAGTCAGCCTACAGTGGCTGAACCCTTTGGAATTATCTGGATTTCTATTCTATCTGTTACTATTCTTTACCTTTGAATGTTTGGTTGAGATGGAGATGTGAATCCAACATATCAATTATACAAGCATTTCACAATACATCTGCAAAATATGTGCATGTGACCAATAACATTTGATTTGATCTTGATTTAATTTGTTAACAAACTGGATATTGAATTGAGTTTGGTTGTCAAGACCAAATGTCAACATTTAAAGGAGATGTATCTTCTGCTTGGATAGTTCCATCTGTGCAACTGACTGAGTCTGGCTTTAATTCCAAATTAATATGTTGGATTCACATCTCCACTTCAACCAAAAATCTAAATTTAAGAATAGGATTAAGCCAGTGGCCCAGATGAAACTATTCAAGCATTGGGTACATTTCCTTTAAATGTTGATATTTGGTTGCGTTGTCAACCAAACACGATTCAATATCACTTTTGTAATACAGTAAATAGCCTAAAGTTAAGGCTATTTTACAAAATAATGTAAGAGTGTTTATTCAACCTTCAAATGAGTAACACATCCATGGCCACATTTTGAGGTTACTGTTACTAAATACCTACGTATGTACAGTAATCATAGAAAGCGTGCATGTTCAAGATAGCATGCAAACGCTGCCGGTCTGTGGAGATCTTCACAATTACTATAATAATCTGTGCAGAATCTTGAACAGCATTGATCACTGTACCTTTAATGCAATCTCAACTACAAGCCTGGTCATTTGCTGTGCTATTGGATGAAGCACAGTGAGAACACATGTTATTCCCATTTGAGCTTTGTTGTGCTTTCAAATGGTTGAAGGTGCAGTAATAACACATTTAGATGCCAACTAAACCAAAAATCAGGCATCGGGAATTCAACCGTTTTCTGCCTGTCTATTTGAGTGGGTGAATGAAGTTTGAAATCTCATTGATCAACGTCTCAACCAATTATTGCCAACATTTCAAATCAAATCAAATTTTATTTGTCACAGACACATGGTTAGCAGATGTCAATGTGAGTGTAGCGAAATGCTTGTACTTATAGTTCCGACCATGCAGTAATATCTAACAAGTAATCTAACAATTTCACAACAACTACCTTATACATACACACAAGTGTAAAGGAATGAATAAGAATATGTACATAAAAAATATATTGATGAGCGATGGCTGAACGGCAAAGGCCTATGAGACATATGAGATAAGTAATGTAAGGTATGTAAACATAAGTGACATTGTTTAAAGTGACTAGTGATACATTTAATACATTCAATTTTTAATTATTAAAGTGGCTATAGATTGAGTCAGTATGTTGGCAGCAGTCACTCAATGTTAGTAATGGCTGTTTAACAGTCTGATGGCCTTGAGATAGAAGCTGTTTTTCAGTCTCTGTCCCAGCTTTGATGCACCTGTACTGACTTCGCCTTCTGGATGATAGTGGGGTGAACAGGCAGTGGCTCGGGTGGTTGTTGTCCTTGATTATCTTTTTGGCCTTCCTGTGACATCGGGTGGTGTAGGTGTCCTGGAGTGCAGGTAGTTTGCACCCGGTGATGCATTGTGCAGACCTCACCACCCTCTAGAGAGCCTTACGGTTGTGGGCGGAGCAGTTGCCGTACCAGGCGGTGATACAGCCTGACAGGATGCTCTCGATTGTGCATCTGTAAAAGTTTGTGAGTGTTTTTGGTGACAAGCCGAATTTCTTCAGCCTCCTGAGGTTGAAGAGGCGCTATTGCGCCTTCTTCACCACGCTGTCTGTGTGGTTGGATCAATTCAGTTTGTCCGTGATGTGTACTCCTTGGAACTTAAAACTTTCCACCTTCTCCGCTACTGTCCCGTCGATGTGGATAAGGTGGTGCTCCCTCTGCTGTTTCCTGAAGTCCACGATCATCTCCCTCGTTTTGTTGACGTTGAGTGTGAGGTTATTTTCCTGACACCACACTCCGAGGGCCCTCACCTCCTCCCTGTTGGCCGTCTCGTCATTGTTGGTAATCAAGCATACCATTGTAGTGTTGTCTGCAAACTTGACGTTTGAGTTGGAGGCGTGCCTGCCACGCAGTCATGGGTGAACAGGGAGTACAGGAGAGAGCTGAGAACGCACCCTTGTGGGGCCCCAGTGTTGAGGATCAGAGGGGTGGCGATGTTGTTTCCTACCCTCACCACCTGGGGGCGGCCCGTCAGGAAGTCCAGGACCCAGTTGCACAGGGCAGGGTCGAGACCCAGGGTCGAGACCCAGGGTCTCGAGTTTGGAGGGTACTATGGTATTAAATGCTGAGCTGTAATCGATGAACAGCATTCTCACATACAGTGCCTTGCGAAAGTATTCGGCCCCCTTGAACTTTGCGACCTTTTGCCACATTTCAGGCTTCAAACATAAAGATATAAAACTGTATTTTTTGTGAAGAATCAACCACAAGTGGGACACAATCATGAAGTGGAACGACATTTATTGGATATTTCAAACTTTTTAACAAATCAAAAACTGAAAAATTGGGCGTGCAAAATTATTCAGCCCCCTTAAGTTAATACTTTGTAGCGCCACCTTTTGCTGCGATTACAGCTGTAAGTCGCTTGGGGTATGTCTCTATCAGTTTTGCACATCGAGAGACTGAAATTATTTCCCATTCCTCCTTGCAAAACAGCTCGAGCTCAGTGAGGTTGGATGGAGAGCATTTGTGAACAGCAGTTTTCAGTTCTTTCCACAGATTCTCGATTGGATTCAGGTCTGGACTTTGACTTGGCCATTCTAACACCTGGATATGTTTATTTTTGAACCATTCCATTGTAGATTTTGCTTTATGTTTTGGATCATTGTCTTGTTGGAAGACAAATCTCCGTCCCAGTCTCAGGTCTTTTGCAGACTCCATCAGGTTTTCTTCCAGAATGGTCCTGTATTTGGCTCCATCTATCTTCCCATCAATTTTAACCATCTTCCCTGTCCCTGCTGAAGAAAAGCAGGCCCAAACCATGATGCTGCCACCACCATGTTTGACAGTGGGGATGGTGTGTTCAGGGTGATGAGCTGTGTTGCTTTTACGCCAAACATAACGTTTTGCATTGTTGCCAAAAAGTTCCATTTTGGTTTCATCTGACCAGAGCACCTTCTTCCACATGTTTGGTGTGTCTCCCTGGTGGCTTGTGGCAAACTTTAAACAACACTTTTTATGGATATCTTTAAGAAATGGCTTTCTTCTTGCCACTCTTCCATAAAGGCCAGATTTGTGCAATATACGACTGATTGTTGTCCTATGGACAGAGTCTCCCACCTCAGCTGTAGATCTCTGCAGTTCATCCAGAGTGATCATGCGCCTCTTGGCTGCATCTCTGATCAGTCTTCTCCTTGTATGAGCTGAAAGTTTAGAGTGACGGCCAGGTCTTGGTAGATTTTACTCCTTCCATTTCAATATTATCGCTTGCACAGTGCTCCTTGGGATTTTTAAAGCTTGGGAAATCTTTTTGTATCCAAATCCGGCTTTAAACTTCTTCACAACAGTATCTCGGACCTGCCTGGTGTGTTCCTTGTTCTTCATGATGCTCTCTGAGCTTTTAAGGGACCTCTGAGACTATCACAGTGCAGGTGCATTTATACGGAGACTTGATTACACACAGGTGGATTGTATTTATCATCATTAGTCATTTAGGTCAACATTGGATCATTCAGAGATCCTCACTGAACTTCTGGAGAGAGTTTGCTGCACTGAAAGTAAAGGGGCTGAATAATTTTGCACGCCCAATTTTTCAGTTTTTGATTTGTTAAAAAGTTTGAAATATCCAATAAATGTCGTTCCACTTCATGATTGTGTCCCACTTGTTGTTGATTCTTCACAAAAAAATACAGTTTTATATCTTTATGTTTGAAGCCTGAAATGTGGCAAAAGGTCGCAAAGTTCAAGGGGGCCGAATACTTTCGCAAGGCACTGTAGGTATTCCTCTTGTCCAGATGGGTTAGGGCAGTGTGCAGTGTGATTGCGATTGCGTCATCTGTGGACCTATTGGGGTGGGAAGCAAATTGGTGTGGGTCTAGGGTGTCAGGTAGGGTGGAGGTGATATGATCCTTGACTAGTCTCTCAAAGCACTTCATGATGACGGAGGTCACCTCTCGTGTCTGAGCCGTTGAATTGCGACTCTATTTTGTCTCTATACTGACGCTTAGCTTGTTTGATTGCCTTGCAGAGGGAATAGCTACACTGTTTGTATTCGGTCATGTTACCGGTCGCCTTGCCCTGATTAAAAGCAGCGGTTCACACGAATGCTGCCGTCAATCCACGGTTTCTGGTTGGGGAAGGTTTTAATAGTTGCTGTGGGTACAACATCACCGATGCACTTGCTAATGAACTCACTCACCGAATCAGCGTATTCATCAATATTATTGTCCAACGCCATGCGGAACATATCCCAGTCTATGTGATCGAAGCAATCTTGAAGCGTGGAATCAGATTGGTCGGACCAGAGTTGAACAGACCTGAGCATGGGCATTTCCTGTTTCAGTTTCTGTCTATAGGCTGGGAGCAACAAAATGGAGTCATGATCACATTTTCCGAAAGGAGGGCGGGGCAGGGCTTTGTACGCGCCGTGGAAGTTAGAGTAACAATGGTCCAGGATTTTTCCATCCGGGTAGCACATTCGATATGCTGATAAAATTTAGGGAGTCTTGTTTTCAGATTAGCTTTGTTAAAATCCCCAGCTACAATGAATGCAGCCTCAGGATATGTGGTTTCCAGTTAACATAGAGTCCAATGAAGTTCATTCAGGGCCATCAATGTGTCTGCTTGGGGGGATATATACGGCTGTGATTATAATCGATTCTCTTGGTAGATAATGCGGTCAACATTTGATTGTAAGGAATTCTAGGTCAGGTGAGCAAAGGGACTTGAATTCCTGTATGTTGTTATGATCACACCACATCTCGTTAATCAAAAGGCATACCCCCCCCCCACTTCTTCTTACCAGAGAGATGTTTGTTTCTGTCTGCGCGATGCGTGAAGAAACCAGGTGGCTGTACCGACTCCGATAACGTATCCCAAGTGAGCCACGTTTCCGTGAAACAAAGAATGTTACAATCTCTGATGTCTCTCTGGAAGGCAACCATTGCTCGGATAGGCCTTCGACTCTTTCAATCACTGCATTCTTATCAGCAGATTCAACAGCCTTGGTTTCTCAAATGACTGCCTCGCCAGGTTCACCAACTACTTCTCAGATAGAGTTCAGTGTATCAAATCGGAGGGCCTGTTGTCCGGACCTCTGCCAGTCTAAATGCATGCTCTTCAACCGATCACTGCTCGCACCTGCCCGCCCGCCTAGCATCACTACTCTAGACGGTTCTGACTTAGAATATGTGGACAACTACAAATACCTAGGTGTCTGGTTAGACTCTAAGCTCTTCTGCCAGACTCACATTAAGCATCTCCAATCCAAAATTAAATCTAGAATCGGCTTCCTATTTCACAACAAAGCATCCTTCACACATGCTGCCAAACATACCCTCGTAAAACTGACCATCCCACTGATCCTGACTTCGGCGATGTCATTTACAAAATAACCTTCTACACTCTACTCAGCAAATTGGATGCTGTCTATCAAAGCCCCATATACCACCCACCACTGAGACCTGTATGCTCTTGTTGGCTGACCCTTGCTTCATACTTGTCGCCAAACCCACTCGCTCCAGGTCATCTATAAGTCCTTGCTAGGTGATGCCCGGCCTTATCACAGCTCACTGGTCACCTGTAGCACGCGCTCCAGCAGGTATCTCTCACTGGTCACCCCCAAAGCCAATTCCTCATTTAGCCGCCTTTCCTTCCAGTTCTTTGCTGCCAATGACTGGAGCGAATTGCAAAAATCCCTGACGCTGGAGACTCATCGCCCTCACTATCTTTAAGCATCAGCTATCAGAGCAGCTTACAGATCATTGCACCTGTACATAGCCCATCTGTAAATACCTCATCCCCATATTGTTATTTATTTGATTTGTTTTATTTATTTCGCTCCTTTGCACCCCAGTATCTCTACTTGCACATTAATCTTCTGCACATCTATCACTCCAGTGTTTATTTGCGAAATTGTAATTATTTCTCCACTACGGCCTGTTTATTGCCTTACCTAATCTTATTTAATTTACACACACTGTATATAGACTTTTCTATTGTGTTATTAACTGTGTGTTTGTTTATTCCATGTGTAACTGTGTTGTTTGTGTCACGGCTGTTGAATAAGGAGGTCCAAGGTGCAGCGTGGTGAGTGTACATATTCTTTATTTAAGATGACGCCGAAAAATACAAACAAACCGTGAAGCTAAAGGCTATGTGCCCTAAACAAAGTCAACTTCCCCTCAAAGAATGGAGGGAAAAAGGGCTACCTAAGTATGGTTCCCAATCAGATACAACAATAGACAGCTGTCCCTGATTGAGAACCATACCCAGCCAAAACATAGAAATACAAAATCATAGATATCAAAACATAGAATGCCCAGCCCAAATCACACCCTGACCCAACCGAATAGAGACATTTAATGGCTCTCTGAGGGCATGACACACACTGCTTTGCTTTATCTTGGCAAGGTCGCAGTTGTAAATGTGAACTTGGCTTACCTGGTTAAATAAAGGTGAAATAAAAAATATATTTAAAAAATATATATACTATATGTAGGAATGTCTTGTGTCCGTCCTACCTGTAGTGTTGGTACATTGAATATTCCTCATCTGCATATATCATAAATTTCTATTGCAAATAGAAGTATTATGTTCAACAACTGACATTTGCAGATATTATTTTGACAAACACACCTTGGTGCTTACAATTCATTCTCTATTGTCATAGATTTGGTGGGCATTGTCATCTGTGATATGACTTTCTTTAAGTACGCACTGATGAAACTGTCACTTCATATTTTTTTCTTGAAGTCTCCAAACACTACATTTATTCACTCTGTGATAGTGTTGGCTCCTATACGCTACTTTTATTATTGTCCTGTAAATGATTCAGTGCCTATAATTTACGCTGTGTGTGGAATGGGCATAAAGGAATTTACCTCTACTACTAAATTACTACTAGATTATAGTGATAAGGAAAACAGCATACACATTTGGCCTGTGCATTTATTTGCCTATAACTAATCAGAATCCCATTATGTTTACATAAAAAGAGAGTACTTCAAAATGAGAAGATCCTGCCATGGAAAAGACGACTGGGTGGACATAAAGTGGAAAGGAGGAGAAATAACTCCCACCATGCAGCAGGACACCTTCAGCTGTGGGGTCTTTGTAATGCAGGTTTGATAGTTATATTTTCAATAATGAGTAGCTGTTATGTGACAATTAGGTCAAAAACTTTATTTTATTTTTTGGTGGAGATGGTCTGTAAAGCTTACAGATTTAAGTCTAATAGCATGAGATGAAAGTAGACAAACATCAGAGTGTGCGATTTGAGGTCACTAGGTCACAAGACCAAGGAGCTATTGAAATTCTAAATTTAGAAAAATTCATGTAAAATCATGTGAGATGAAAATGGACAAACTAAAGGGTGTGTAATATAGAAGGATAGTCAGTGGACATTCTGAACCTTGTTTGAGTCCAGTAAGTCATATGACCAATGAGCTATTGAAATTCAAAAATGTAAATTAATCATTTAAAATAGTGCGAGATGTAAATCAACAACAACAAAAAATGTGTGCAATGTGTGTCTATGCCATCGGGTTAGCTAGAAACAGGTTTTAAAGCTTTAGGAGTAGTGGTTAAATAGCAAATGAAATGAAAATGTGTGCAATGTGTGTCTATGCCATCGGGTTAGCTAGAAACAGGTTTTAAAGCTTTAGGAGTAGTGGTTAAATAGCAAATGAAATTTGAAACATTTGATTTGTCACTATGTTGACGGTCCCTAACTGCTGTTGGTGCAGGTAAGGAAAACTGCATATCAATCAAATATCCAAACTGAAACTATTTTTACCTTAGTTTTTGTGGGGGAGAAATAAGCCCCATGGAGCATATAATATGCCTATTGTTAAAATGGCATTACAAATGAGCCACACAAAAGCATTGGAATATGAAAATAAAACATTATTCATATATATTAATAGGCCACTAAATGTCCCCATCATCATAAAGAACAACGACATTCGCCTGAAACAGCCCGACATTTTAGCTTATGTATAGGCTACCTGAAGCCCATTGGACCATATTAACATATTTGACATTGCTAAATGAGCAGGGCAGGGTTCTGTGTGTGGTGACATTCCGGCTTACTAGGAGAATCAATATCCATTCATCCCAGTGCGGATAAATGGAATGTAGCCACTGGTACCATTCAATTCTCTCTTACTGTTGTCAATAAAGAGATCTTTCAAGGAACGCACCACTTGATCTGAGAGGTGTCGGCTGTTAAATCGCAGCAGTGACGCTATATGCAATTGCGTGGACTGGGAGATGTTTCGTATTGCGTCAGATAACAATATTGACGAATACGCTGATTCGGTGTGCGAGTTAATTAGAACGTGCGTTGAAGATGTCGTTCCCATAGCAACGATTAAAACATTCCCTAACCAGAAACCGTGGATTGATGGCAGCATTCGTGTGAAACTGAAAGCGCGAACCACTGCTTTTAATCAGGGCAAGGTGACTGGTAACATGACCGAATACAAACAGCGCAGCTATTCCCTCCGCAAGGCTATCAAACAAGCTAAGCGTCAGTACAGAGACAAAGTAGAATCTCAATTCAACGGCTCAGACACAAGAGGCATGTGGCAGGGTCTACAGTCAATCACGGACTACAAGAAGAAATCCAGCCCAGTCACGGACCAGGATGTCTTGCTCCCAGGCAGACTAAATAACTTTTTGCCCGCTTTGAGGACAACACAGTGCCACTGACACGGCCTGCAACGAAAACATGCGGACTCTCCTTCACTGCAGCCGAGGTGAGTAAGACATTTAAACGTGTTAACCCTCGCAAGGCTGCAGGCCCAGACGGCATCCCCAGCCGCGCCCTCAGAGCATGCGCAGACCAGCTGGCCGGTGTGTTTACGGACATATTCAATCAATCCCTATACCAGTCTGCTGTTCCCACATGCTTCAAGAGGGCCACCATTGTTCCTGTTCCCAAGAAAGCTAAGGTAACTGAGCTAAACGACTACCGCCCGTAGCACTCACTTCCGTCATCATGAAGTGCTTTGAGAGACTAGTCAAGGACCATATCACCTCCACCCTACCTGACACCCTAGACCCACTCCAATTTGCTTACCGCCCAAATAGGTCCACAGACGATGCAATCTCAACCACACTGCACACTGCCCTAACCCATCTGGACAAGAGGAATACCTATGTGAGAATGCTGTTCATCGACTACAGCTCGGCATTCAACACCATAGTACCCTCCAAGCTCGTCATCAAGGTCGAGACCCTGGGTCTCGACCCCGCCCTGTGCAACTGGGTACTGGACTTCCTGACGGGCCGCCCCCAGGTGGTGAGGGTAGGCAACAACATCTCCACCCCGCTGATCCTCAACACTGGGGCCCCACAAGGGTGCGTTCTGAGCCCTCTCCTGTACTCCCTGTTCACCCACGACTGCGTGGCCACGCACGCCTCCAACTCAATCATCAAGTTTGCGGACGACACAACAGTGGTAGGCTTGATTACCAACAACGACGAGACGGCCTACAGGGAGGAGGTGAGGGCCCTCGGAGTGTGGTGTCAGGAAAATAACCTCACACTCAACGTCAACAAAACTAAGGAGATGATTGTGGACTTCAGGAAACAGCAGAGGGAACACCCCCTATCCACATCGATGGAACAGTAGTGGAGAGGGTAGCAAGTTTTAAGTTCCTCGGCATACACATCACAGACAAACTGAATTGGTCCACTCACACAGACAGCATTGTGAAGAAGGCGCAGCAGCGCCTCTTCAACCTCAGGAGGCTGAAGAAATTTGGCTTGTCACCAAAAGCACTCACAAACTTCTACAGATGCACAATCGAGAGCATCCTGGCGGGCTGTATCACCGCCTGGTACGGCAACTGCTCCGCCCACAACCGCAAGGCTCTCCAGAGGGTAGTGAGGTCTGCACAACGCATCACCGGGGGCAAACTACCTGCCCTCCAAGACACCTACACCACCTGATGTTACAGGAAGGCAATAAAGATCATCAAGGACATCAACCACCCGAGCCACTGCCTGTTCACCCTGCTATCATCCAGAAGGCGAGGTCAGTACAGGTGCATCAAAGCTGGGACCGAGAGACTGAAAAACAGCTTCTATCTCAAGGCCATCAGACTGTTAAACAGCCACCACTAACATTGAGTGGCTGCTGCCAACACACTGACACTGACACTGACTCAAGCCACTTTATTAATGGGAATTGATGGGAAATGATGTAAATATATCACTAGCCACTTTAAACAATGCTACCTTATATAATGTTACTTACCCTACATTATTCATCTCATATGCATACGTATATACTGTACTCTATATCATCGACTGCATCCTTATGTAATACATGTATCACTAGCCACTTTAACTATGCCACTTTGTTTACATACTCATCTCATATGTATATACTGTACTCGATACCATCTACTGTATCTTGCCTATGCTGCTCTGTACCATCACTCATTCACATATCCTTATGTACATATTCTTTATCCCCTTACACTGTGTATAAGACAGTAGTTTTGGAATTGTTAGTTAGATTACTTGTTGGTTATTACTGCATTGTCGGAACTAGAAGCACAAGCATTTCGCTACACTCGCATTAACATCTGCTAACCATGTGTATGTGACAAATAAAATTTGATTTGATTTGATTTGAATTGCGTTATACCCCTTTCCAATAGGATGAATGAACTTTAAATAGTATCCAATCAGAGGAGAGCTCCTTTGGCATATAAAAACCTAGCGAAGCTGATTCATTCTGGACACCATTATTAGCTTTGGTGTGTCTTTCCCAAAGAAAAACGTCCTACGGTAGGTTTATTTATTTTTTACGTTGTATAAATGCATAAGTATGTCATCATATTTGCAGAACTGTTAGGTGTCTAATATGCTTTTTGTATTTAATACATGTATTGGTTAAATAGGCTATATGATAATGGCAAAACGTTTGGAATATAGGATGAACAAAGACTGGTATTTTTAGACTTTATCTCGGGAAAGCGCATCTAACCCTAGAGAAATGGGGAGACGTCAGTGATTTGGTTTCACTCAAAACGATTAAATCGAACTGACATGTACAATATTTCACCCTGGTTAAAATCGTCAATTAGTGTAGAGGGGTGTAATTTTCCGTTTGGCATAGCCGTTTCCACGGAAGAGACCGCAAGGTCGTGGTCTATCTGCAAGGTCTTATCTGGTGCTGGACATCACGCATTCGGTTGCTTCAAACTAATGTGAACAGTATTGCCTCGCACTGTAACCGACATATTTTGGATTAACGTGGACGAATATGCATTCCCTTTGTTGGACATTTTTATATTTTCTCTAAAATAAATTGCTATATTTGGGCACCGATTGTATGTTGCGTGTACCCTCTCAGATTATGAGGAATTGGCACGCAAATGGCAGGAATTTGTTTGCTACCTCAAAATCAGGTGTCGAAATAGCCGACCACTGCGTCACAATGCGTACAGTAACTTCAAGTCTTTTTCGACCCTGTTCCTATTAGTTATTCCATTTGCCGGGTCTAGGCTCTTGGCCACTGACACCTCATCGTTTCATCCTTGCGCACAGGTGAACGCAGTCATGCCTTTCGGGAACACCCACAACAAACTGAAGATGAGCTACTCCGCGGAGCAGGAGTACCCCGACCTCAGCCAACATAACAACCACATGGCCAAGGTGCTCACCCCAGAGATGTACGGCAACCTGCGGGACAAAGAGACTCCAAGTGGATTTACCGTGGATGATGTCATTCAAACTGGAATTGATAACCCAGGTAAACAGCCCGAGCTTGCCTACGTTGGTCCTAAACCGTCTTATGCCGCGTCGAGAGGGCGAAAGGTTTTAGTTATAGCCTACCCACTGATCCGGTGCTTGGATTTTGCAATGTCAGCCATGAACCGAGTGAAAAACCTCCGCTGTTGAAACGGTGACCTTGTTACCAAGTGCCTGTGATGTGGCCACTAATGCAATGTCAGTATAATAGGAATTCATTATTTGTGGCCCTGTCGAGCGCATTGTTCCAGTTAACAATCAATGCATTAGGACTGACATGGGATCCATGGCCATACACCAATTTATTCCAATTTGTCACAGCAGCATCACCAACGATCTTTGTTGAGCAAGCTCAAGTTCACTATTTGTCTGCAGGTGACATTACAGGCTAAATTGATGCCTTGCATTTTATTCCCCTCTGTTGGGTCACATGTCCATTTAACAGCAGAATTACTGACTTTGCATTGTAATGTAGGCCTTTAATTTGATGTCTATTGTGAGGCCCTACTACAACATCCAGTGTAAGTGGCAACCAGCTGAAGATGTGTACCGGTATGCAAACTAGACCTGGGTTTAAATACTATTTCAAATACTTTCACATTGAGTAGTAGCATATAGATGTTTTTATTTGAAAATACAAGTAGTTGAATATTGGAATGTGTATTGGCATGCATTAAAAAAAACATTTATACTCTTGCATTTAACTCAGGCCCTACATTGGGAGTATTTTAAATATACAGAAAATTAGTATTTAAATGACATAATTTTAAACTCAGGTCTGCTGCAAACCTTAGTCACCTCAACTTAACATTTTTTCTTAATCAGAACATGTACAGCATTATGAATGCCAACCCAAATTTGTATTAATGCCCAATGGCTTCAGTGTAGATGGTGTTATTCTGACAGCTTGCAGCTGAAGGGTGGCTAAAGCTATTACTGGAACTAAGACCAATGTGACTGCTGGCACAGCTGACCAATTTTGAATACAATTCCAAAACCAATTACTGTCAACCAACTGCATTTTTGTCAGTGAAACTTTCACTTGGATGACGTCAACTGTTGGCACCATTGGCTGGCATTTTTATTCCTTCACACTGTCCCTGTTTTATTCAAGGCCACCCCTTCATCATGACAGTGGGCTGTGTGGCCGGAGACGAGGAGACGTACGAAGTGTTCAAGGAGCTGCTGGACCCCATCATCGAAGACCGCCACGGCGGATACAAGCCCTCAGACAAACACAAGACCGACCTGAACCCAGATAACCTTGTGGTAAAGGCACACAATGTCCACACACTCTGAATCGCCTCACACCCTGGTTCACCACATACACACTCCCAAGGTTGTCCTACATGAGTCAGCAACTATTTGGGAAATTAATTTGTCAATGAAAATCCATATTGGGCATAATGGCCACACAACCCATTATTTTCAAACCTCCATGTAGCCCAACCCTGGTTTAGTCGATATCAAATGTCCATACCTGTTAGCTTTCATGCTAATTGCTAACACGACGGTTGTTGTTTTGGCAGGGTGGGGATGACCTGGACCCCAACTTCGTCCTGAGCTCCAGAGTGCGAACTGGCAGGAGTGTCCGCGGCTTCTGCCTCCCCCCACACTGCAGCCGTGGGGAGCGCCGTGCCATTGAGAACATGGCAATCGAAAGTGCGTAACCGAGCCCTGTCCTCTTCCATGCCTTGAGTCCTGCTGCATTCCCTTTGTGACACTGCCCCCTGACAGCACTGAGTGGAACTGTCTTAATTAGACTATTGAAGTCATGCCACACTGCAATTGACTTGCTGCTCTTGACTGGCATTGGTTAAGACTTAATTATTCCAGATGTGTTTTATATAACGGCAAGTTGTGTTAAAGTACCCAATTGTCAAAGTAAAGCTACCTTCATAGAAAATGATTCCAGTCTTCCAGTAAAATACTACTTGAGTAAAGTATGTGGTTTTAAATGTACTTAAGTATCAAACGCAAATGTAATTGCTAAAATATACTAAAGTATAAGGACTTTGGAATTATTTATTAAGCAAACCAGTCAGTACAATTTTTATTTACAGATTGCCAGGGGCACACCATAATTGAAGCATTTGTGTTTCGTGAGTCTGCCAGATAAGAGGCAGAAAGTGTAGCTTAAGTAAAAGCAGTCAACCCAAAAAATGACCTGGGTAGTACTTTAAAATATTTTTACTTAAGCACTTTACACCACTGTGTAATTGAATCCTTAACTGAAATTGCCACTTTGAAAAAAATATAACTGTTTGATTGTTGGCCTAATCCTTACAAATATGCAATTTATAGTTGGTGAAAAAGGATGACCACTCATGTAGGCTTACTTGTTTTACTGACTTTCTCGTTTTTTTGCAGGTCTAGCCTCACTGGATGGGGACCTCAATGGCCAGTATTACGCCCTGAAGAACATGACAGATGATGAGCAGCAACAGCTGATTGACGACCACTTCCTGTTTGACAAGCCCGTGTCCCCCCTGCTGTTGGCGTCCGGGATGGGCCGTGACTGGCCTGACGGCAGGGGTATCTGGTGAGTTCCCCGGGCACCACAGCAGAGTTTTCTCCATGTAGACATCAAATGGCTTCCTTTTCCTTTCATGATGGCAGATGAATAAAGGGACTCAGTTTGGCATTCTCCTGCCACTCAGCTTTTCTAGTGAATTCCTCCCATGGTCTGTTGGTGTTCACTAAGGAAGGTGCAGTAAAGGATAAAATGGTGCCAGAGAATGCTGACATTTTACATGTCCCCAACCAATTGTTTTTGTTTACTTGCATTATTTGCAACTTTAAAAAAATTATTTTGTACATGATGTTGCCGCTACCGTCTTATGACCGAAAATAACTTTTACTCACCACGGACTGGCAGAATATTCTTTGTCCTTTGACAAGTCTGACGAGCCCAACGCGACTGATTTACTGCTTTCTCGTGAACAGGCCCAGATCCCCGTGATTAGTCTTGAGAAAAAGGGGCCAGAGGGCATACTGACTTCTGAGAATTTGTAGGCGATCGAATAAACCCCCACTTCCTTCCATTCTGCTAGCAAATCTGCAATCTTTGGAGAATAAAATTGATGACCAATGCGGAAGATTAAACTACCAACGGGACAATCAAAACTAATCTCTTATGCTTCACGGAGTCGTGGCTGAACGACGACACCATCAACATACAGCTGGCTGGTTATACGATGTACCGGCAGGATAGAACAGCGGCGTCTGGTAAGACGAGGGGCGGCGGTCTGTATTTTTGTAAACAACAGCTGGTGCACGTTATCTAAGTCTTGAGCTATTGCTTGCCTGAGGTAGAGCATCTCATAAGCTGTAGACCACACTATCTACCTAGCGTTTTCATCTGTATTTTTCATAGCTGTTTACATGCCACCAGAGAAGGAGACTGGCACTAAGATAGCATTGAATGAGTTGTATTCCGCCATAAGCAAACAAGAGAATGCTCACCCAGAGGCGGCGCTCCTAGTAGCTGGGGACTTGAATGCAAAGAAGCTTACATCCGTTTTAACCAAATTTCTATCAGCACGTTAAATGTGCAACCAGAGAACTCTGGACCACCTTTACTCCACACACCGAGATGCATACAAAGCTCTCCATTTGGTAAATCTGACCATAATTCTATGCTCCTGCTTACAAGCAAAGATTAGAGCAGGATGCACCATTGACAAGTGCAATAAAAGTGGTCAGATGAAGCAGACGCTAAGCTACAGGACTGTTTTGTAGCACAGACTGGAATATGTTCTGAGATTCTTTCAGATGGTCACTGGCTTCATCAAGTGCATCGATGACATCATCCCTACAGTGACTGTATGTACCCCAACCAGAAGCCACGGATGACAGGCAACATCCACACTGAGCTGCCACTTTCAAGGAGCAGGACTCTAACCGATGCCCTCCGAAGAACCATCACAGGCAAAGCGTCAATACAGGACTAAGATTGAAACGTACTACACCGGCTCTACCGCTCGTCGGATGTGGCAGGGCTTGCAAACCATTAAACTACAAAGGGAAGCACAGCTGAGAGCTGCCCAGTGGCACGAGCCTACCAGACCAGCTAAACTACTTCTATGCTCGCTTCGATGCAAAGACCACTAGAATATGTATGAGAGCACCAGCTGTTCCGGGAAGATTGTGTGATCGCGCTCTCTGCAGCCGATATAAGACCTTTAAAAAGGTCAACATTCTCAAGGCCACAGAGCACGACGGATTACCAGGATGTGTACTGCGAGCATGCACTGACTAACTGGCAAGCGTCTTCACTGACATTTTCAACCTCTCCCTGTCCGAGTCTGTAATACCAACATAATGTAAGCACACCACACCACTATATTGCCTGTGCCCAGGAACACTAAGGTAACCTGCCTACATGACTACCGACACGTAGCACTCACGTCTGTAGCCATGAAGTGCTTTGAAAGGCTGGTCACGGCTCACATCAACACCATTAACCCAGAAACCCTAGACTCACTCCAATTTGCATACTGCCCCAACAGATCCACAGATGCGATATCTATTGCACTTCACACTGCCCTTTCCCACCTGGACAAAAGGAACACCTATGTGAGAATGCTATTCATTGACTACAGCTCAGCGTTCAACACCATAGTGCCCTCAAAGCTCATCACTAAATTAAGGACCCTGGGACTAAACACTTCCCTCTGCAACTGGATCCTGCACTTCCTTACAGGCCGCCCCCAGGTGGTAAGGGTAGGCAACACATCCGCCACGCTGATCCTCAAAACAGGGCACCCTCAGGGGTATGTGCTCAGTCCCCTCCTGTACTCCCTGTTCACTCATGACTGCACGACTCCAACGCCATCAAGTTTGCCAACGACAAGTGGTAGGCCTGATCACCGACCGCAACAAGGCCGCATATGAGGTCAGAACTGGCCGTGTGGTGCCAGGACAACCTCTCCCAACGTGATCAAGACAAAGGGTTGGCAGGTAGCCTAGTGGTTAGTGTTGGACTAGTAACCGGAAGGTTGCAAGATCGAATCCCTGAGCTGACAAGGTAAAAATCTTCCTAGGCCGTCATTGAAAATAAGAATTTGTTCGTAACTGATTTGCCTAGTTACATAAAGGTTAAAAAATGTGGACTATGGGAAAGAGGACTGGGCATGCCCCCATTCTCATCGAGGCTGCAGTTTGAGATCTTCAAGTTCCTTGGCATCCACGTCACCAACAAACTAACATGGTCCAAGCACACAAAATACAGTCGTGAAGCAGGTACGACAACCTATTCCCCCTCAGGAGACTGAAAAGATTTGGCATGGGTCAGATCCTCAAAAGGTTCAACAGCTGCACCATCGAACGCATCGAAAGCAACTGGTTGCATCAAGGCCTGATATGGCAACTGCTCTGCTTCCGACCGAGTGTAGTGCGTAAGGCTCTGTACATCACTGGGGCCAAGCTTCCTTCTATCCAGGAACTCTACCAGGCGGTGTCGGAGGAAGGCCCTAGAAATTGTCAGACTCCAGCCACCCTAGTCATAGACTGTTCTCTCGGCTACTGCACGGCAAGCAGTACCAAGTCTAGGTCTAAGAGGCTTCTACCCCCAAGCCATAAGACTCCTGAACAGCTAATCAAATGGCTACCCAGACTATTTGCATCCCCCCCCTTATTTACACCACTGGTTCTCTCATCTATGCATAGTCACTTTAATAGCTCTACCTACATGTACATATTACCTCAACTAGCCGGTGCCACCATACATTGACTCTGTATATCGTCTCGCTATCGTTATTTTGCTGCTGCTCTTTAATTACTCATTACTTTTTCTGATTCTCATCTGTATTTTTTTAAACGCATTGTTGGTTATGGGCTCGTAAGTAAGCATTTCACTGTAAGGTCTACCTACACCTGTTGTCTTTGGTGCATGTGCCAATAAAATGGACGCTAGTTGACCTCTTCAATGGTCAAAATTTACTGGAGGCCCCATCTACGATTCTACAATCCACATTACATACTCCAAAACAGGGCTCTCCAACCCTGTTCCTGGAGAGCTACCCTTCTGCAGATATTTGGTCAAATGCCAATTATGAGTAATCTAATTATTAGAACCAGGTGTGCTAGATTAGGGTGAGTGTGAATACCTACAGGATGTTAGCTCGCCAGGAACCAGCTTGGCGTGCCCTGCTCTAAAATAGTGAGATGCAGTTATGTTCTCTGTTGTGGGTCATTAAAGGAGGCTCTGGGTCGAAGTTCCTCTAGGTACAGATCAAGGACAACCTCCCCGAATCGTAACCATTAGTGGTGGATTTATTCTTTAATCTACCCAAGATCGGCGTCTAACTTCACCCTACACTGGAGTACCAGCTGGAGGGTGCCTTCAGTGAGAGTAAACATGATCGTTATGTATAATGGCGTCTCATTCCAGCCAATGTTGAACTAATATGTTGATTTTTGTTGACAGGCACAATGATGGCAAGACCTTCCTGGTCTGGGTGAATGAGGAGGACCATCTGCGGGTCATCTCTATGCAGAAGGGCGGCAATATGAAGGAGGTGTTCCACCGCTTCTGCACAGGCCTCACAAAGGTGTGTGACGTGCACTCTGCTTTCTAGGATGTCAAATATGTTAAGCCCAAGGCTCAATTCTACAACGTAATGTGAAAGAACAAACTACGTCGCTGGGGTTAATTGCATTTGAATGTAGTCAATTTGTGAGTTAAAATGCTATGCAAAATGGCACTTCAAAAACTGTTGTAAAAAAAGGGGGCAAACGTTTTAAACTTAAAACAGTCCCCCAACACTGCAGTTGCTTTCTCAACACAACTTCTAACCTTTGGTCCCTTACCTCACGGTTTCCTCTGACCACTTCAGATTGAGAGCCTGTTCAAGGACAAGGGCCATGAGTTCATGTGGAACGAGCACCTGGGCTACGTGCTCACCTGCCCCTCAAACCTGGGCACGGGGCTGCGTGCCGGCGTGCACGTCAAGCTGCCCAACATGAGCAAGCACGAGAAGTTCAGCGAGGTCCTCAAGAGGTTGAGGCTGCAGAAGCGTGGCACAGGTACATCCATTTTGAATACACCAACTCTATTAGGAAATGTAGATAGGACATTTTGTCTAGCAGTTATTGGGATTAAGTGAATTTCGAGCAGATCTGGACTACGTTTGATTTATTAACCAATGGCTGTTACTGTAGGCTGGTAAAACATTGTGCAGTCAAGATGTCAATGTTTAATTGAATCGGAATCTATGTACTTGACAGTTATGCTAATCCAACATGCCTCTAAACCTTTGGCTGTATGTAACCGTGGCTGCAATTCTCCTAAATGTGGATAAGACCTAGTGGAAAGTGTTAACTGTCCACTGAATAGGGCCAGGATGGCCAACTCTCCTCCTGGGGAGCTACACTGCTGCCGGAATTTGATCAGCCCTACTCCTGTTTTGGCAAAGTAGCTGCTCCTCGGGCCTCATAACTGTGCACCACTTCTGAAAAGACTGCACACATACAAAAATATTGAGATTTATAAACTTAGTTTACGCCCGTCATACATCAGACTTGTCCTGAAACTGCATGCGTGAACAAGCATTAAAACACTACCTGCCCATCTTTCCCTTTTTTTATGGTGACAACACAGCCCTTATTTTCTGGATGTATTGGAATTAGGCCAAGGTAGTTGGCCATTGCCTTTAGAAACTGCATCAAATGTCTCTCTGGAGGTGTTGGAATTAGGCCAAGGAAGTTTCTGAAAAAACGATTTGCAAATTGTTGGACCTGTAAACATGTTTAGTTTTTCCTGACCCTAAATATGCTGCACTGCCTGCAAATTCTGAAACATTGTCTATGTTAAACTACAGTAGTCCTACTTAGTGGTAGCCGACACTTCAAAGCAAAAAAGTCAACTCTGTTCATTTACATTCTACTGTTATAAATCACACACCCTTTTCTGATGCATAGCGCAGAACACTTCAAATAATAGCTTATCAGACCCAATTTAAATGAGGGATGCCCATGTTAATTTGTTGTAGGCTAAAGCATATGACAATTATATTTATGAAAATTGTTTACTTGCAACATTTGCAATTCCAGTAGGTTGATGTGCAGTACCCTAAAATGTAAGTTGAAAAGGTGAACCTTTTGTTCTACCCTTAAACTGCGCTCGATTGGATTGCATGGAGCTAAATACTTAACAGTGTTTCAAATATTTACTACTGTAAAGTGGGTCCAATTTAATGTAGGCATTTTAGGCTACTTCGAGTATGAAACAAAGGTACATTTATTATGGAAATGGATGCCTATTTCTAACTTTTAGAATGCAGAGATGTGAAAAATTTCTTCACGAATGCAAATGATTGCATCTTAAGGCTGCCTGTTTATTTTTTATCAATAAGCATGTCATATCCCCCACTTGCACAAAATGGTAGGCTACTTGCAATGCAATACTTCAACCACTGGAAACTGTGCATACACATGGTCTATAGTGGGATCATCAACTAGATTCAGCCATGGGCAAAAACTTAGTGGGTTTTGGTTGGGGGTGGCCAGAACATAATTACAAATTTGTAGACTGCAAGCCCAAACCCCAATATTTGACTAACAATCATTTCAAACCTTTCTTACATTTTCTACACGATCACATCTGTGTGGGAGTACTTAAACAGGTTTACAAAATCTAAATCAATTGGTGCAGATTTCTTTGTTTTTAGTCTCATGTCCAACAATGCAAATGTCCTCTCAGAACTTGGGTGCCAAATAAAACCACCCATGGGCTGCCAGTTGGGGACCCCTGGTCTAAAGTCTGCAGGAAGCTAAGCACATTCTCACGTCAAATTCCATGTAATAAATGTTAACTTTTGAGTGAACTGGAGCATGCATATGTGTATTTTGTGCATATGCAACATTTTGTGGAGCCCCCAGGATTTAGATTACAGTAGCTGAAAGGCATTAAAGTAGGGCTGCCTGGAACTAAAACCTGCATACCCACTGGCTCTCCAGGAGCAGGATTGGCCTATCACCCCTAGTTGCGGAGAAACCAACCGTATCAGCACCATTTGGCTCAGCTTTTCTTTGGTACCGCCCCCCTCCAGGTGGTGTGGACACTGCAGCAGTAGGCGGTGTCTTTGACATCTCCAACGCAGACCGTCTGGGCTTCTCCGAGGTGGAGCTGGTGCAGATGGTTGTCGACGGCGTCAAGACCCTCGTCGAGATGGAAAAGCGCCTGGAGAGCGGCCAGTCCTTCAACGACCTGATGCCCGACCAGAAGTGAACACGCTCTCTCAAACCTTCTAACCTCTTACCTCGTCACCAATATCTCCCCCTTGTCTCCATAAACAATCTTCACTACATCAAGGAAATGCACTCTGCCCGACACGTTTAGTGGCACAAGTTAGATGAGTCTTCATCTGTGTGATGAAGGATTTTGTATCAAATGCAATCTTTTTGCAGATGGATATTAACACCTGAAATAAAAGTATCTTTGGCCCATGGAATGTGTTTGTCACTTTGAGCAAGTGATTTGTTTTGACATTGTGTCATGAATTAGTCATTTCTAATACTTTTTCTGTGCTTAATTACACTTGCCTACTGTAGCTCAATTGACAAAGGGAAATTCTGATGCAAACCAAATGTATGGTGTCTATAGATGCATTGTATTCTGACTGAATTCCCTTAGTGTACCACCTTTTGCAATTGTTACCCTTCCAATGAGCTTATCATATAAACTACACCGCGAAAAGTACTGTTCACTTCCCTGTTCACTTCCCTTTTTTTTTTACCCCCTAGTGGCTGGAATACAACTGTATTAAGCCCCTTACAAACTTTGAACGTAGTTCAACCTGTCAGTTCCAAGAGGAACATCTACCCTTTCCCTGAATAGCAATAGAGCTTATCAATTTGTAAATTAGAGAACGGTGCAATGTAAATGAGTAAGCCATTTGGTTAGGCTCCATTTTAACACTGGAGACATGCTGCAGTATGACTGGTTTCACCTCTTCACCTCTACAGCTACCCCCCCCCCCTTACTTTTTTCAATTTCTGCCTGTGGCTCAGAACCAAGGATATGCATATTCTTGATTTCATTTGAAAGAGTACACTCAGTTTGTAAATGTGACTTGAATGTAGGAGAATATAATACAATGAGTAAACCATATATTTTTAAAATGAACAAGACAAAACAAACATTCAGGATGATGGGGACAATTTTAGTAAACTTGAGGGCAACAGTACTTGTGCAGAGTTTCAGAATGATAACTTCTAAAAATGTGTGCTACATGGCATTTATCAAGAAGTAGCCCAAATGTGGCCAAATTGGTGAAGTTATACATTTTGAATGGAATAACTATACAAAATACCAAAATTGAATTTAACACCCCTCCCCCCCGTCACTCTCAGACCTCTACACAATATTGATGCCAGGTGCCATAGCAGTCTCTTTCTGCTGTAAAGCAGAGGGTCACCAAGCATGTGGCACAGGTGATGGGGGACTTCATTTTGCAAAGAACACAGTGACGCCTCCATGCTGTGCCCTTTTGGCCCTGAGGCACATCCATGCCTGCAGAAATAAATGAGGGCAGATGAACACCACTTGTGGCAGGAGCTGGATGAACCAGCTTCAGTGGGGGATGGACACCGTGGCCCTGGGGGCTGCCATTCGGAGTCAGTGTCACTGTGAAAAATGTTCAGTTAGAATAGTTTCACATGAGCCCTGTATCAACAGGTATAATAAACAGATATATATAGGGTACAGGGAACATAAGGTTGAATATATTATGACATTTCAGCTAGATCTGTCTTTATTTTATTACAACAGATCAGCTGTATCTACTGTCTCCATTTCACTTTGGCCATTGTTGTGGGCCTGCCCTCCCCTCAACAGCCTCAAATAGGCTATTTCATGTGGGGGTTGGGCGGCATCCACACGCATCTCACATTTATTACATTACATTTTTATATATTGCTACTATTAAAAAAAATCACATATGTTGTATTATTAATTTCAAACAACGGTATTTGCATGAGAAGAACTTACCAGTCCAAAACAATGTCCTCTATTCAAAAATATTCCTCCATTTGGGAATCGCTAAATGAATCGTCCTCCAACAATCTCTGTCTCACTTTCCCGATCAATTTCTTCTAAAATTGTGTGTACATCTAGACTTAGATTTAGCTTTCCCTGACTTAGTCGCAAACTGATTGATATATAAACAGCTGAAGATGTGCTTTACCAAAACAACACTGTGTAACATGCGTTGCTCTTTCCGGTATGAATCTTCAATGGCGAATGACCCTCTTTACGCCGGAGTTTACTACATGGGTTGGTCTTCCAACACATAAACATTACATATTGCCTTTTACCTCAGCTCATTGGCTATCTACCCAGCTAGATTTCAAGACGATCAGTGGTCATTGGGTTAAAATACAGTCAATCAACGAAACAGCGGTCATATCATAGGTGCACAATGATGTCATTACTTGTCTTCAAATCGGTTACCTTCAGTCAATACGTCTCACGTAATAACCCATCAGGTTTGGTTGTGTTACACACACTAAATGTGACTTTTCCAGTCATGTTTGGTTTCATTGCAATCAACTGGTTGTGTTACAAACAAACCAGTTGATTGCAATGAAACCAAACATGACTGAAAAAGTCACGTTTAGTGTGTGTATTTACATTGAATGTGTCCTCGAAAATGGAATGAGACGGAATTCACGACACAAGCGGTTCACAAAATGTTTCGTGTTAGGCTATAAAAATGGATTTTATTGCAGATTGATTTTGTTATGCCTGTGCTGGTTGAAATTTTATGGGGCTCTATCCTCAGATAATCGCATCGTATTCTTTCGCAGTAAAGAATGGAATGAAATTGAGACCCAAGCTATAGGCTTCTGTAGCCATGTGCAAGTGATAGTATAGCACCAAACCTAGTTCATTTGTTTTAATTATCCCCAGACTTAATGTTTCGTTAAATATTAGTCATTATCGGTAGCCACCGTCAATTAAATCTACATGTCACTGACTTGTTCCTTTGCATTTCTTTCCTCAAGTTAATGTGGTTGTTCCTGAGGATAGCTAGCAATGATGGATCATTAGGCTAACGTATTTAAGACCATAAGTAACAGTAAACCTGGAGCCTGGTTCACAACGACTGGACCATCATTGAAGATTATGGTTGAGTTAAACGACTACTGTTCAACCCCTATTGTACTTCTCACCTTACAATATTTCATGGCTTGAACAATTGAACTTCCAGGATGAATCAAACCCTAAATATTATACACAATCGGTATTTTTAATCTACCAATTGGTGAAGACAGTTTACATTGTCTTTATTTTAAACTGTTCTCCATAAATTATAATTAAAAAGTACACAAAATATAAAGTGATGGCTTTAGATACTTAGTTAATCTGTAGGCTAGAAAGTGAGGTTTAAGCGGTTTAATTGTCTTCAGCGCATGTAAGAAGCCTGTTACACAACTTAAGTTGGAATACTAACTACTGAAATGTACGCCTTATTCTATTGGGGCCCAATATAGACTTCACAGTAAATCCTGCCCATTTGGCACTACGTGCAGGCTAGAGCAACCACTCAAAGTATTTGATCCCAGGTCTTGAGTCAGAGTAGCATCACTACTCTGGACGGTTCTGACTTATATGTGGACAACTATAAATACCTAGGTGTCTGGTTAGACTTGAAATTCTCCCAGACTCACATTAAGCATCTCCAATCCAAAGTTAAATCTAGAATCGGCTTTCTATTTCGCAACAAAGCAACTTTCACTCATGCTGCCAAACAGACCCTCGTAAAACTGACTATCCTACCAACCCTTGACTTCGACGATGTCATTTACAAAATAGCCTCCAACACTCTACTCAGAAATTGGATGCAGTCTATCACAGTGCCATCCGTTTCGTCACCAACGCCCCTTATACCACCCACCATTGCGACCTGTATGCTCGCGTTGGCTGGTCCTCGCTACATATTTGTCGCCAAACCCACTGGCTCCAGGTCATCTATAAGTCTTAGCTAGGTAAAGCTCTGCCTTAGCTCACTTGTCACCATAGCAACACCCACCCGTAGCACGCGCTCCAGCAGGTATATTTCATTGGTCATCCTCAAAGCCAACACCTCCTTTGGCTGCCTTTCCTTCCAGTTCTCTGCTGCCAATGACTGGAACGAATTGCAAAAATCACTGAAGTTGGAGACATATCTCCCTCACTAACTTCAAGCATCGGCTGTCAGAGCAGCTTACCGATCGCTGCAGCTGTAAATAGCCCGTCCAACTATCTACCTCATCCCCATATATGTTTTTTTTTGTTGCTCTTTTGCACACCATCTGCACATCTATCACTCCAGTGTTTATTGTTAAATTGTAATTACTTCACCACCATGGCCTGTTTATTGCCTTACCTCCTTCATTTGCACACACTGTATACAGATTTTCTATTGTGTTATTGATTGTCCCATGTGTAACTTGTTTGTGTCGCACTGCTTTGCTTTCTTGGCCATGTCACAGTTGTAAATGAGAACGTGTTCTCGACTGGCCTAACTGGTTAAATAAAATAAAAATAGGCTGATGCAGTAGAGTACAATTTAGTTTGAATAATTTTATAGGATTAGTTCTCATAAGCCTTGTTATGAATTTGTTAACAGCTGAATGTTCATCTTTGACTAATTGTTTCGATACGATTAAGACATATCTAGCTACAACATTTTGGTATCCACTGAACCTTATGATCTGAGAATTTATTCATATTTATAGCCCAAACTGTTTAACATAACTAACTGCCTTCGGGACCACGATGATTATTGTTAGCATGTGTGATACTGCTGTGTACTCTAGCTCTTCAGGATCAGCTGGAGACCCCTGTCATACAGTGATACCTAGTGGTCCCATTTAGGGGAGCCTACCGGTGGGGGAAGTCATTCAATTCAACAGAACCCATGGTAACACCCACTGTAGCCAAAGCATTAAGACATCTGTTAAACACAAACCAGCTCAGTAACATAACAGATAGGCGTGAAGCTGTGAGCACAGTTCACTCAATGACTCAGGATGTGTCCCAAATGGAACCCTATTTCTTATTCCAAATGGGCCCTGTTGAAAGAAAATGCATTACACTACGGGGATAGGGTGCCGTTTAGGACTCACTACAGCCCTGCTAAAAGACCGACAACTGATGGGGCCAGAAAGCTTACAATCCAGAGTTATGGAGCTGTTCTTGAATACAGTGACATAGATCTACAGTACATCTGAAGATCAACACATGCTTATCCAGATATCAGGTCATTGAAAGCAGAGCAATAGGCATTCTATTTCGATTCCCAATCTGCGGCACTGCATCCATTTTTGGACTTTAAAATGCATGATACATACCCATTGATTCTTGAAGAATATAACTTAAATTCCTCACGAGCTTAGTTCAACTGTCGTGCTCCATCAGAACCCAAAATATGCCTGTTTTCTGTTTGTAAACACACTGCATAGCCTCAAAGCATGGCTGGTCAGTCCCTTGTGTCATTTAATGGTACAAATGAATCAATGTGGCGTGAACACAACCAGTCATGATAGTTTCAACTGATTGTCAAGCAAAGCACTTAAAGTAGGCTATCTATTTTTCTGAAAAGGGAGGGTCAACTGAGTTTAGTTGTGTTACCCTCTAAACTGAGGCAGTTTTACACACAGAACAGGTAGCCTACATTAATATAATACACAAGTTGAATTCAAATGTGTTTACACCCTAATTCATGAGTTAATGCCTGGAGTCTTCACAGATTGTGTGACATAAAATACTACCTTTCTTTCCTTATATTAATGACATTTAAGACAGTCTTATTTGTCATTATTAAGCATTTAACAATTTAATTAGAACCCTGTACGATTCCTGGATCGTGGAGATGTCGGAAAACGCATTGTAACTATGCCGATGTAACATTTCATAATGTTTCTCTGTGAAAACAGTTCTCACGGGCACCCAAATCCAAAATAATGTAGGCCGACGCCATTGCTAAATCAAATGCTTCTAACTGAAAGAGTCAACTATCATTAATGTTGGGATGTTTTGGATGCGCATTGGTGTCTAGCCGTAGGCTAGTTGTCTAGTGATATTGGTGTCTAGCCGTAGGCTAGTTGTCTAGTGATATTGGTGTCTAGCTGTAGGCTAGTTGTCTAGTGATATTGGTGTCTAGCTGTAGGCTAGTTGTCTAGTGATAGTGGTGTCTAGCTGTAGGCTAGTTGGCTAGTGATATTGGTGTCTAGCTGTAGGCTAGTTGTCTAGTGATAGTGGTGTCTAGCCGTAGGCTAGTTGTCTAGTGATATTGGTGTCTAGCCGTAGGCTAGTTGTCTAGTGATAGTGGTGTCTAGCCGTAGGCTAGTTGTCTAGTGATATTGGTGTCTAGCTGTAGGCTAGTTGTCTAGTGATAGTGGTGTCTAGCTGTAGGCTAGTTGTCTAGTGATATTGGTGTCTAGTTGTCTAGTGATATTGGTGTCTAGCTGTAGGCTAGTTGTCTAGTGATAGTGGTGTCTAGCCGTAGGCTAGTTGTCTAGTGATAGTGGTGTCTAGCTGTAGGCTAGTTGTCTAGTGATATTGGTGTCTAGCTGTAGGCTAGTTGTCTAGTGATATTGGTGTCTAGCTGTAGGCTAGTTGTCTAGTGATAGTGGTGTCTAGCCGTAGGCTAGTTGTCTAGTGATAGTGGTGTCTAGCTGTAGGCTAGTTGTCTAGTGATATTGGTGTCTAGCTGTAGGCTAGTTGTCTAGTGATATTGGTGTCTAGCTGTAGGCTAGTTGTCTAGTGATAGTGGTGTCTAGCCGTAGGCTAGTTGTCTAGTGATAGTGGTGTCTAGCTGTAGGCTAGTGTTGTCTAGTGATATTGGTGCTGTAGGCTAGTTGTCTAGTGATATTGGTGTCTAGCCGTAGGCTAGTTGTCTAGTGATATTGGTGTCTAGCCGTAGGCTAGTTGTCTAGTGATATTGGTGTCTAGCTGTAGGCTAGTTGTCTAGTGATATTGGTGTCTAGCTGTAGGCTAGTTGTCTAGTGATATTGGTGTCTAGCCGTAGGCTAGTTGTCTAGTGATATTGGTGTCTAGCTGTAGGCTAGTTGTCTAGTGATATTGGTGTCTAGCCGTAGGCTAGTTGTCTAGTGATATTGGTGTCTAGCCGTAGGCTAGTTGTCTAGTGATATTGGTGTCTAGTTGCTAGTGATAGGCTGTAGTTGTCTAGTGATATTGGTGTCTAGCTGTAGGCTAGTTGTCTAGTGATATTGGTGTCTAGTGATATTGGTGTCTAGCTAGTTGTCTAGTGATATTGGTGTCTAGCTGTAGGCTAGTTGTCTAGTGATATTGGTGTCTAGCCGATAGGCTAGTTGTCTAGTGATATTGGTGTCTAGCTGTAGGCTAGTTGTCTAGTGATATTGGTGTCTAGCTGTAGGCTAGTTGTCTAGTGATATTGGTGTCTAGCTGTAGGCTAGTTGTCTAGTGATAGTGGTGTCTAGCTGTAGGCTAGTTGTCTAGTGATATTGGTGTCTAGTTGTCTAGTGATATTGGTGTCTAGCTGTAGGCTAGTTGTCTAGTGATATTGGTGTGGTGTCTAGCTGTAGGCTAGTTGTCTAGTGATAGTGGTGTCTAGCTGTAGGCTAGTTGTCTAGTGATATGGTGGTGTAGGCTAGTTGTCTAGTGATATTGGTGTCTAGCTGTAGGCTAGTTGTCTAGTGATATTGGTGTAGGCTAGTTGTCTAGTGATATTGGTGGCTAGGCTAGTTGTCTAGTGATATTGGTGTCTAGCTGTAGGCTAGTTGTCTAGTGATATTGGTGTCTAGCCGTAGGCTAGTTGTCTAGTGATATTGGTGTCTAGCCGTAGGCTAGTTGTCTAGTGATATTGGTGTCTAGCTGTAGGCTAGTTGTCTAGTGATAGTGGTGTCTAGCTGTAGGCTAGTTGTCTAGTGATATTGGTGTCTAGCCGTAGGCTAGTTGTCTAGTGATATTGGTGTCTAGCTGTAGGCTAGTTGTCTAGTGATAGTGGTGTCTAGCCGTAGGCTAGTTGTCTAGTGATATTGGTGTCTAGCTGTAGGCTAGTTGTCTAGTGATATTGGTGTCTAGCTGTAGGCTAGTTGTCTAGTGATATTGGTGTCTAGTTGTCTAGTGATATTGGTGTCTAGCTGTAGGCTAGTTGTCTAGTGATATTGGTGTCTAGCTGTAGGCTAGTTGTCTAGTGATATTGGTGTCTAGCCGTAGGCTAGGCTAGTTGTCTAGTGTTGTCTAGTGAGTGATTGGTGTCTAGCCGTAGGCTAGTTGTCTAGTGATATTGGTGTCTAGCTGTAGGCTAGTTGTCTAGTGATATTGGTGTCTAGCTAGTTGTCTAGTGTGTAGGCTAGTTGTCTAGTGATATTGGTGTCTAGCTGTAGGCTAGTTGTCTAGTGATAGGCTGGTTGTCTAGTGATATTGGTGTCTGCCTGTAGGCTAGTTGTCTAGTGATAGTGGTGTCTAGCTGTAGGCTAGTTGTCTAGTGATATTGGTGTCTGTTGTCTAGTTGTCTAGTGATATTGGTGTCTAGCCGTAGGCTAGTTGTCTAGTGATATTGGTGTCTAGCCGTAGGCTAGTTGTCTAGTGATAGTGGTGTCTAGCCGTAGGCTAGTTGTCTAGTGATATTGGTGTCTAGCTGTAGGCTAGTTGTCTAGTGATATTGGTGTCTAGCTGTAGGCTAGTTGTCTAGTGATATTGGTGTCTAGCTGTAGGCTAGTTGTCTAGTGATATTGGTGTCTAGCCGTAGGCTAGTTGTCTAGTGATATTGGTGTCTAGCTGTAGGCTAGTTGTCTAGTGATAGGCTGTAGGCTAGTTGTCTAGTGATATTGGTGTCTAGCTGTAGGCTAGTTGTCTAGTGATATTGGTGTCTAGCTGTAGGCTAGTTGTCTAGTGATATTGGTGTCTGTGTAGGCTAGTTGTCTAGTGATAGTGGTGTCTAGCTGTAGGCTAGTTGTCTAGTGTTGTCTAGTGATATTGGTGTCTAGCCGTAGGCTAGTTGTCTAGTGATAGTGGTGTCTAGCCGTAGGCTAGTTGTCTAGTGATATTGGTGTCTAGCTGTAGGCTAGTTGTCTAGTGATATTGGTGTCTAGCTGTAGGCTAGTTGTCTAGTGATATTGGTGTCTAGCCGTAGGCTAGTTGTCTAGTGATATTGGTGTCTAGCCGTAGGCTAGTTGTCTAGTGATATTGTTGTCTAGTGATATTGGTGTCTAGCTGTAGGCTAGTTGTGTAGTGATATTGGTGTCTAGCTGTAGGCTAGTTGTGTAGTGATATTGGTGTCTAGCTGTAGGCTAGTTGTGTAGTGATATTGGTGTCTAGCTGTAGGCTAGTTGTGTAGTGATATTGGTGTCTAGCTGTAGGCTAGTTGTCTAGTGATATTGGTGTCTAGCTGTAGGCTAGTTGTCTAGTGATAGTGGTGTCTAGCCGTAGGCTAGTTGTCTAGTGATAGTGGTGTCTAGCTGTAGGCTAGTTGTCTAGTGATATTGGTGTCTAGCCGTAGGCTAGTTGTCTAGTGATATTGGTGGCTAGGCTTGTCTAGTGATATTGGTGTCTAGCTGTAGGCTAGTTGTCTAGTGATATTGGTGTCTAGCTGTAGGCTAGTTGTCTAGTGATAGTGGTGTCTAGCTGTAGGCTAGTTGTCTAGTGATATTGGTGTCTAGCTGTAGGCTAGTTGTCTAGTGATATTGGTGTCTAGCCGTAGGCTAGTTGTCTAGTGATAGTGGTGTAGCTGTAGGCTAGTTGTCTAGTGATATTGGTGCTGTAGGCGTTAGGCTGGTTGTCTAGTGATATTGGTGTCTAGCTGTAGGCTAGTTGTCTAGTGATATTGGTGTCTAGCTGTAGGCTAGTTGTCTAGTGATATTGGTGTCTAGCTGTAGGCTAGTTGTCTAGTGATATTGGTGTCTAGCCGTAGGCTAGTTGTCTAGTGATATATTGTTGTCTAGTGATATTGGTGTCTAGCTGTAGGCTAGTTGTCTAGTGATATTGGTGTCTAGCTAGGTAGGCTAGTTGTAGGCTAGTGATATTGGTGTCTAGCTGTAGGCTAGTTGTCTAGTGTATTGGTGTCTAGCTGTAGGCTAGTTGTCTAGTGATATTGGTGTCTAGCTGTAGGCTAGTTGTCTAGTGATAGGCTAGGCTGTTGTCTAGTGATATTGGTGTCTAGCCGTAGGCTAGTTGTCTAGTGATATTGGTGTCTAGCCGTAGGCTAGTTGTCTAGTGATATTGTTGTATTGGTGTCTAGCTGTAGGCTAGTTGTGTAGTGATATTGGTGTCTAGCTGTAGGCTAGTTGTGTAGTGATATTGGTGTCTAGCTGTAGGCTAGTTGTGTAGTGATATTGGTGTCTAGCTGTAGGCTAGTTGTCTGATAGTGATATTGGTGTCTAGCTGTAGGCTAGTGTTGTCTAGTGATAGTGGTGTCTAGCTGTAGGCTAGTTGTCTAGTGATAGTGGTGTCTAGCTGTAGGCTAGTTGTCTAGTGATATTGGTGTCTAGCTAGTTGTCTAGTGATATTGGTGTAGGCTAGTTGTCTAGTGATATTGGTGTCTAGCCGTAGGCTAGTTGTCTAGTGATAGTGGTGTCTAGCCGTAGGCTAGTTGTCTAGTGATATTGGTGTCTAGCTGTAGGCTAGTTGTCTAGTGATATTGGTGTCTAGCTGTAGGCTAGTTGTCTAGTGATATTGGTGTCTAGCTGTAGGCTAGTTGTCTAGTGATAGTGATATAGTGGTGTCTAGCTGTAGGCTAGTTGTCTAGTGATATTGTGTGTAGGCTAGTTGCTAGTGATATTGGTGGCTGTAGTTGTCTAGTGATATTGGTGTCTAGCTAGGTAGTTGCTAGTGTTGTCTAGTGATAGTGGTGTCTAGCTGTAGGCTAGTTGTCTAGTGATATTGGTGTCTAGCTGTAGGCTAGTTGTCTAGTGATATTGGTGTCTAGCCGTAGGCTAGTTGTCTAGTGATATTGGTGTCTAGCCGTAGGCTAGTTGTCTAGTGATAGTGGTGATATTGTTGTCTAGTGATATTGGTGTCTAGCTGTAGGCTAGTTGTGTAGTGATATTGGTGTCTAGCTGTAGGCTAGTTGTGTAGTGATATTGGTGTCTAGCTGTAGGCTAGTTGTGTAGTGATATTGGTGTCTAGCTGTAGGCTAGTTGTCTAGTGATATTGGTGTCTAGCTGTAGGCTAGTTGTCTAGTGATATTGGTGTAGCTAGGCTAGTTGTGTAGTGATATTGTAGGCTGTAGGCTAGTTGTCTAGTGATATTGGTGTCTAGCTGTAGGCTAGTTGTCTAGTGATATTGGTGTCTAGCTGTAGGCTAGTTGTCTAGTGATATTGGTGTCTAGCTGTAGGCTAGTTGTCTAGTGATATTGGTGTCTAGCCGTAGGCTAGTTGTCTAGTGATATTGGTGTCTAGCCGTAGGCTAGTTGTCTAGTGATATTGTTGTCTAGTGATATTGGTGTCTAGCTGTAGGCTAGTTGTGTAGTGATATTGGTGTCTAGCTGTAGGCTAGTTGTGTAGTGATATTGGTGTCTAGCTGTAGGCTAGTTGTGTAGTGATATTGGTGTCTAGCTGTAGGCTAGTTGTCTAGTGATATTGGTGTCTAGCTGTAGGCTAGTTGTCTAGTGATATTGGTGTCTAGCCGTAGGCTAGTTGTCTAGTGATATTGGTGTCTAGCCGTAGGCTAGTTGTCTAGTGATATTTGTCTAGTGATATTGTTGTCTAGTGATATTGGTGTCTAGCTGTAGGCTAGTTGTGTAGTGATATTGGTGTCTAGCTGTAGGCTAGTTGTGTAGTGATATTGGTGTCTAGCTGTAGGCTAGTTGTGTAGTGATATTGGTGTCTAGCTGTAGGCTAGTTGTCTAGTGATATTGGTGTCTAGCTGTAGGCTAGTTGTCTAGTGATATTGGTGTCTAGCCGTAGGCTAGTTGTCTAGTGATATTGGTGTCTAGCCGTAGGCTAGTTGTCTAGTGATATTGTTGTCTAGTGATATTGGTGTCTAGCTGTAGGCTAGTTGTGTAGTGATATTGGTGTCTAGCTGTAGGCTAGTTGTGTAGTGATATTGGTGTCTAGCTGTAGGCTAGTTGTCTAGTGATATTGGTGTCTAGCTGTAGGCTAGTTGTCTAGTGATATTGGTGTCTAGCCGTAGGCTAGTTGTCTAGTGATATTGTTGTCTAGTGATATTGGTGTCTAGCTGTAGGCTAGTTGTGTAGTGATATTGGTGTCTAGCTGTAGGCTAGTTATCTAGTGATATTGGTGACCATCATCAGCTGGTCCAGGAAAGAAAACAAATATTGATAGAAAATAAAGTTAAATAAATGGACTACTTCTGGCCACATTTAGGGGAGCTAATATCTTATTCATGGAAGCTGAACCCCCTGACTCCCCTGTAATTTGCACCCTGATCAGTCCTTGCATCCATTGTCTTGATCTCCAGCTCCATCCCTTAGTTTTTTACTAAAACAGTGGCAGGGTTTCTGCTATGTTATTGATTAAAACGCAGATAGCCCCTTTAATGCCTTTTCAGTGTCATTGATGGCTGAGTAATGTAACAATGAAGGCACTTCCTTCAACCTTCATTACTGCAATAGATAACATGGAAAAATAAAAGATCTCACATTACCCGCATCCTTTTTTCAAAACTATAGTCACTTAATATTTCATTTTCATCTAAACCTTTATTGATACAGGTTTGTTTCATTGACAAAATAACTTTTGCAATAGAGAATATGGTCACTTTATTTCTAAAGCGACTTCTGAAGTCAACACATTCGTTAGGTGTCCCATGCGGGAATCGAACCCACAACCCTTGAAGTTGCCATGGATTCAGTCAGACACAGAGGCTAGTCACTGCAGGTATTTTAATAGAGACACGTGTTAAACTTACTCGGTGATGAATGAGTTAACACTAATTCCACAGCTCCAGGCTCAATAAAAAAACAAGGAAGAATATCAATATGCAGCTGTTGCAAAACTAAGGTATATTATTTACATTCTCCCCCACACACCCCCCCAAAAAAATAGTGCCAGCATTTTCAGGAGGGTGTAAGTGAATACTGAAGGCCTGAATATGGCCATAGTTGATCTTCGATCTGTTCCAGGAATGGCCGACCGCATCTGAACTGGCCCAGGTAGGTAGGACCAGATAGAAGGGGGCATTTCAGTAATATAGAAGAGAAGAGAACCGTTGAAACAATTATGTTAACAAAGGAAACAAATATAGAATTCAGATATGCCAGGAAGGAAAATCTTCCCTGAAGTCTCTTTTTTGTAGCGAGTGACCCAGTCCCATGATACTTTGCAACAATCCCCCATTTTAAAGCGTGGGTCAGCCGAAGTGCGTCATCCTCCAGGCCCCATTTCTGGGGTGGGTGACCCCGTACAGCAGAGGCTTAGCTGGGTCCATACATTGCATTTATGCTGTTATCACATGGATAAACACTAATGAACAACCGGTTCAAATCATAGAATGAAAGTGTGCAAGTGTGTAGAAGCTGGCTAAGTAAGGGTAGAGGGTGCAAACGACTGCCAAAAATCAACAGTATTTGACAGTAATACCATAACTACTTGTGCAATTAGCTAGGCTATCCAACCACTCATATCTGGCAGCCATATTCTCTTGGCAAGAGGAATTCTGGGTACTCTATAAGAGGGGGAAGGGGTCCATTTTTAATGTTCTTCCTCCACTCCCTCCCTTGTATGAGAGTTTAAACTCCTAATGGGGAGGCATCTTCCAGACATGGGCTCTCCAACCCTGTTCCTGGAGAGCTACCTTCCAGTAGGTTTTCAATCCAACCACAGTTGTAACTAACCTGATGTAGGTTATCACCCAGCCAATTATTAGGGTTGTAGAAAAAACCTACAGGATGATAAGCTCTCTGGGAGCAGGGTTGGAGAGCCCTGTTCCAGAGCCACAATGGCAATAATGCATTCAGCAAAAAAACAAGACAACCAAATGTCAATGTCAGACCAACGTCCCAGACAGCTCAGGACCACCTTTCACATCATCAACGATAATAATGCTCCAAAGACGCAGGAAATTATTGCCAAAAGCAGTTTTTAATACCTACTTTGTCTTGGAGGAAAACTGTTGTGAATTTGCTACTTCAGTTTTTTATAACGGCTGTACAGCTCGTTCAGAGTCCATTTTGAAGCGCTTTCTTTCCCCACGTTACGCAACCTACTTTTGGTCCCATCAAATACAACTCTGGACCTCAAAGCCAGTCCCACCCCATGTTTTCATTGTTACCCTCTAGATCAGGGACTGATTAGACCTGGGACACCAGGTGGGTGGAATTATTTATCATCAGGTAGAACAGAAAACCAGCAGGCTCCGGACCTCACAGGGTCAGAGTTGAATATCCCTGCTTTAGTCCATTTCAAAGCGCAATATTTTACCTGCTCGCTCAACACTCCCCCACCCTCATATCTTTAGGAGGCCCTACAACTTGAGCTCGTTGGCAATTTTGGACGCAATGTTCTTAAAGGCAATGGATGTGCCCGAGATCCGCTTGAAGCGCACACCGTTGAGTGAGAGTCGCGGCAGCTTGCACACTTCCATCTCCCACTGAACCAGGCTCTCGGCGTGGCCGTCACCGTGCACGCACAGCAGCAGGAAGCGCTCGCGCTGCTCGTAGTCGCAGTTGTTGGCGTCCAGCACCTTGCGGATCTCGCGCATCATGTCGTGGGGCTCCATGGACGACGTGGTCTTCATGCTCCAGGTGAAGCGGAGGGAGCGTGGCTTGGTGTCCTTGGGGTGTTGGCCGTGGGGGGGCTGAGGCTGCGGCTGGTCCTCCTGATCACCTGACATGTTGCGACTGCCGGGGAGGAGAGGAGTTAGTTAGAGGTGTGGAGATGGAGGGTGTGTGTGTGTGTGAATCTATGCATCTGCCTAAGTGAGTTTTGAATGCCAATGTGTCTAAATATGTGACATGATCAAATGTGTGTAGTGGATCACCTGCTCACACATTTCATTTAGCCTGCTCATGAATATCTTACAGGCTACAACACCATATCGACACATGGCACTGAGTGTACAAAACATTAAGAACACCTTCCTAATATTGAGTTGCACCCTACCCCCTTTGCCCTCAGAACCACCTCAATTCATCAATACAAGGTGTCGAAAGCGTTCCACAGGGATGCTGGCCCATGTTGACTCCAATGCTTTCCACAGAGGTGTCAAGTTGGCTGGATGTTCTTTTGGTGGTGGACCATTCAGTGTGGAAAAACACAGCGTTTCAGACCGGTGCGCCTGGCACCTAGTACCATACGTCATTCAAAGGGACTTAAATCTGTTGTCTTGCCCATTCACTGTCAATGGGACACATACCCAATCCATGTCTCAAGGCTTCTTCCCCTTCATCAATGTGGATTTAATAAGGGATCATAGCTTTCACCTGGTCAGTCTGACATGTTTTGTACACTCGGTGTATACAAGCAGACACTGGTGACATTCATTTGAACGTCATTGGTGCATTTACACCACACGTCCATGCAGGGGCACTCTTGTGTACTTTCAACAGGCAGTCATGCAGTGGGGGACACAAAGGCAACAATGTAATTTCACAATACATCTAGTGACATGCACAAGAAAATGCAGACCTCACTTCTGCATGCAGGCAAAGCAGAACATAATTTGCCACTAATCAAAATAATTCCAACACATGAAACAGAGCATTATGTTCAACCAGAACCATTGTTCTACATGGGCATGGTAATGCCAGTGACACAAATTAAAGTCGGTTCGCATGAATGAGTTTCACCATTAGATGTCAGTAAAAAACAGGAAATCAAAATTGAGGGATAGTCAGGGCTGTCCTCTGTTGGACTCCTAGCCACTCTTATAATGGTCCTATTGGAGACAGCAGTATCTCTTCCATACAGGGCTGTCCTCTGTTAAGACTCCTAGCCACTCTTATAATGGTCCTATTGGAGACAGCAGTATCTCTTCCATACAGGGCTGTCCTCTGTTGGACTCCTAGCCACTCTTATAATGGTCCTATTGGAGACAGCAGTATCTCTTCCATACAGGGCTGTCCTCTGTTAAGACTCCTAGCCACTCTTATAATGGTCCTATTGGAGACAGCAGTATCTCGTCCATACAGGGCTGTCCTCTGTTGGACTCCTAGCCACTCTTATAATGGTCCTATTGGAGACAGCATTGGGGCAGTATCTCTTCCATACAGGGCTGTCCTCTGTTGGACTCCTAGCCACTCTTATAATGGTCCTATTGGAGACAGCAGTATCTCTTCCATACAGGGCTGTCCTCTGTTGGACTCCTAGCCACTCTTATAATGGTCCTATTGGAGACAGCAGTATCTCTTCCATACAGGGCTATCCTCTGTTGGACTCCTAGCCACTCTTATAATGGTCCTATTGGAGACAGCAGTATCTCTTCCATACAGGGCTGTCCTCTGTTGGACTCCTAGCCACTCTTATAATGGTCCTATTGGAGACAGCAGTATCTCTTCCATACAGGGCTGTCCTCTGTTGGACTCCTAGCCACTCTTATAATGGTCCTATTGGAGACAGCAGTATCTTAGAATGGTCTTCCATACATAAAGGGCTGTCCTCTGTTGGACTCCTAGCCACTCTTATAATGGTCCTATTGGAGACAGCAGTATCTCTTCCATACAGGGCTGTCCTCTGTTGGACTCCTAGCCACTCTTATAATGGTCCTATTGGAGACAGCAGTATCTCTTCCATACAGGGCTGTCCTCTGTTGGACTCCTAGCCACTCTTATAATGGTCCTATTGGAGACAGCAGTATCTCTACCATAAAGGGCTGTCCTCTGTTGGACTCCTAGCCACTCTTATAATGGTCCTATTGGAAACAGCAGTATCTCTTCCATACAGGGCTATCCTCTGTTGGACTCCTAGCCACTCTTATAATGGTCCTATTGGAGACAGCAGTATCTCTACCATAAAGGGCTGTCCTCTGTTGGACTCCTAGCTACTCTTAGAATGGTCCTATTGGAGACAGCAGTATCTCTTCCATACAGGGCTGTCCTCTGTTGTACACTGGTTCTCTGTAGGAGTCTATGTTCAGCACTGTGCAAAATAGATCAGCATGAACTAGGTCCAGTAAGGGCCCTATAAAATATGTTTTTCTTTTTGCCTGATTCCATTGTTTTCCCAAATTCTGTTTTGTTTTTCGAGGTTTCCGTTTGTCACTAACAGCTACATAGCATACAGTCGTGGCCAAAAGTTTTGAGAATGACACAAATATACATTTTCACAAAGTCTGCTGCCTCAGTTTGTATGATGGCAATTTGAATATACTCCAGAGTGATCAAATGAATTGCAATTAATTGCAAAATCCCTCTTTGCCATGCAAATGAACTGAATTCCACAAAAACATGTCCACTCCATTTCAGCCCTGCCACAAAAGGACCAGCTGACATCATGTAAGTGATTATCACATTAACACAGGTGTGAGTGTTGACGAGGACAAGGCTGGAGATCACTCTGTCATGCTGATTGAGTTAGAATAACAGACTGGAAGCTTCAAAAGGAGGGTGGGGCTTGGAATCATTGTTCTTCCTCTGTCAACCAAGGTTACTTGCAAGGAAACACGTGCCGTCATTGCTTTGCACAAAAAGGGCTTCAGAGGCAAGGATATTGCACCTAAATCAACCATTTATCAGATCATCAAGAACTTCGGGTGGTTCAATTGTTGTAAAGAAGGCTTCAGGGCACCCAAGAAAGTCCAGCAAAAGGCAGGACCATCTCCTAAAGTTGATTCAGCTGCGGGATCGGGGCACCACCAGTACAGAGCTTGCTCAGGAATGGCAGCAAGCAAATGTGAGTGCATCTGCACGCACAGTGAGGCAAAGACCTTTGGAGGATGGCCTGGTGTCAAGAAGGGCAGCAAAGATCCACTTCTCTCCAGGAAAAATATCAGGGACAGACTGATATTCTGCAAAAGGTACAGGGATTGGACTGCTGAGGACTGGGGTAAAGTAATTTTCTCTGATGAATCCCCTTTCCGATTGTTTGGTGCATCCGGAAAAAAGCTTGCCCGGAGAAGACAAGATAAGCGCTACCATCAGTCCTGTGTCATGCCAACAGTAAAGCATCCTGGGACCATTCCTGTGTGGGGTTGCTTCTCAGCCTAGTGGAATGGGCTCACTCACAATTTTGCCTGAGAACACAGCCATGAATAAAGAATGGTACCAACTGTGGAAGGACCAACAGAGGGCAAGCTGGGCTCACGGATAGTAGCCCAACAAGGCATGGGAGACAAGGTAACCAGAGGCAATTAAGCACAGCTGACGGAACTAATGACATATTCTCCTTCCCCTATAAGAGAGAGAATGGAACCAGCAGAGAGAAGAGGGGAAAACTATCTTTGGAAGATGGCCACCGAGACAGAGGAGCTATCCAGGAAGAACCACTAGACGGTGACAATCCCGTGACTTTTGTTGTAGTTTAAAGATAATCCTAGTGTGTTCCTGTTTCATCTGGAGAAGAAGATGTATGTTTTTCCTTGGAAGATTTTCATTGATTATGTTTGAGTGTTTGTGTTGACCAAATGCCCTCAATAGAGAACTGTGTTCAATCAAAAAAACCTACCCCTGACTCGTTTATTCCACCTTCCCGCTTTAGAGTGACGCCCAATTACTTGGTCCGCTCACACAACACATCCTCCAAGAGCAACTTCTCCCAACCATCCAGGAACAGTTTGGTGATGGACAATGCCTTTTCCAGCATGATGGAGGACCTTGCCATAAGGCAAAAGTGATAACTAAGTGGCTCGGGGAACAAAACATTGATATTTTGGGTCCATGGCCAGGAAACTCCCCAGACCTAAATCCCATTGAGAATTTGTGGTCAATCCTCAAGAGGCGGGTAGATAAACAAAAACCCACAAATTCTGACAAACTCCAAGCATTGATTATGCAAGAATGGGCTGCCATCAGTTAGGATGTGGCCCAGAAGTTAATTGACAGCATGCCAGGGCAGATTGCAGAGGTCTTGAAAAAGAAGGGTCAACACTGCAAATATTGATTCTTTGCATCAACTTTATGTAATTGTCAATAAAAGCCTTTGACACTTATGAAATGCTTGTCATTATACTTCAGTATTCCATGGTAACATCTGACAAAAATATCTAAAGACACTGAAGCAGCAGACTTTGTGAAAATTATATTTGTGTCATTCTCAAAACTTTTGGCCAAGACTGTAGACTAGACATACACACGCACTACACACACAGATGGGCATTCCTGTGCCGTTTCCGAAAAAAAACTGTGAATCACTTATTCGTTTTGTTCATGTCTTATGATTAACTTGATAAATTAATTTTCAATACACATTTACTTTATGTCCTACTAAGTTCAATACATTTTTTAATATTGTTCAATTCCATTTTAATGTCTAGATTCCATGATTCCGTCTACGTTTTCCACAATGCAGATTTAATAGGGCCCCTACTCAAGAGAGAACCCAAAACCCCAGGCCCGCCTGGAGTGGAGACCCAGGATGGCAGAGCAGATGGCTGGGTTGACTGTACATTGGGTTGGAGGGGATAAGAGATGGAGGTGGAAGAAAACACTGATTTGAAGTATTCCGTCTCACCTTGAACCCTCCAACCTCCCGTTTCTCTCAAACTCTGCTGGGCCTCTGAGATATGGAGGCGTGAGATAACACAGAGAGGAAGAAAGACACAGGAGAGAGAAAATGATCTTACAGTCCAGTTAAAAAGAGAGCGGATCAAAAATACTGATACAGAAGGGGGAACGACTCATTTTAGGAAATGAGAGAGAGAGGGAAAAAGAAGGGGAAAGACAGTATTGACAGGAAGGCAGTGTTAAACTGTATCTAGTCCATAAAGGACCCATGCCTAATGGCACGTCTGGTAGTCGGACATTTCACACCACCAGTATGGGACGTGCAAACAGCAGAGAAGTCCTGTGAGTTGTGATGAAACAAAAGGCTGTGTGTCAGTGCTGAACTTCCTGTCCTCCATATTGCCATGCAGCTCCAGCCAGTTTGATGACCTCCATACATTCTCTTTGGCAATGGGAAGGAAGAACAAAGGTGTGAAGAGAGACTGTTTTGTGGAGGTGTTTGGTTGAGGCGTGCAGGCAGCTGTGTGTGTGTTCACAGAAATACTTTAAGGCATATTCACACACTCAAGTGCAGATACAGTACATTCGGAAAGCATTCCGAACGCTTGACTATTTCCACATTTTGTTACGTTAAAGCCTTACTCTAAAATGTATTAAATAGTTGTTTCTCCTCACCATTCTACACACAATACCCCATAATGACAAATCCCCCCCAAAATATCCCCCCCCTTAAAAAAATGAAATATCACATTTACATAAGTATTCAGACCCTTTACTCAGTACTTTGTTGAAGCACCTTTGGCAGCGATTACAACTGCAAGTCTTCTTGGGTATGACGCTACAAGCTTGGCACACCTGTATTGGGGAGTTTCTCCCATTCTTCTCTGCAGACCCTCTTAAGCTGTCAGGTTGGATGGGGAGCGTCGCTGAACAGCTATTTCCAGGTCTCTCGAGATGTTCGATCGTGTTCAAGTCCGAGCTCTGGCTGGGCCACTCAAGGATATTCAGAGACTTGTCCCGAAGCCACTTCTACGTCGTCTCTGTACTTTGCTCCGTTCATCTTTCCCTCCATCCTGATTAGTCTCTCAGACCCTGCCACTGAAAAACATCCCCACAGCATAATGCTGCCACCACCATGCTTCGCCGTAGGGATGGTGCACGGTTTCTTCCAGACGTAATACCTGGCATTCAGGCCAAAGACTTCAATCTTGGTTTCATCTGGTCAGAGTCCTTTAGATGTCTTTTGACAAACTCCAAGCAAGCTATCATGTGCCTTTTACTGAGGAGTGGCTTCCGTCTGGCCACTGTACCATAAAGGCCTGATTGGGGGAGTGCTGCAGAGATGGTTGTCCTTCTGCAAGGTTCTCCCATCTCCACAGAGGAACTCTGGAGCTGTGTCAGAGTGAACATCGGGTTCTTGGTCACCTTCCTGACCAAGGCCCTTCTCCCCTGATTGCTCAGTTTGGCTAGGCGGCCAGCTCTAGTAAATGTCTTGGTGGTTCCTAACTTCTTCTATTTAAGAATAATGGAAGCCACTGTGTTCTTGGGGACCTTCAATGCTACAGAAATGTTTTGGTACCCTTCCCCTGATCTGTGCTGAGACACAATCCTGTCTCGGAGCTCTACAACCATTCCTTTGACTTCATGGCTTGGTTTTAGCTCTGACATGCACTGTCAACTGTGGGACCTTATATAGACAGGTGTGTGCCTTTCCTAATCATGACCAATCAATTGAATTTACCACAGGCGGACTCCATTCAAGTCGTAGAAACATCTCAAGGATGATCAATGGAAACAGTGTGTGTGTATATATATATATATATATATTTATTTATATAGTTGAAGTTGGAAGTTTACCTACACTTAGGTTGGAGTCATTAAAACTAATTTTCCAACCACTCCACACATTTCTTGTTAACAAACGACTCTAGTTTTGTAAAGTCGGTTAGGACATCTACTTTGTGCATGACACAAGTCATTTTTCCAACAATTGTTTACAGACAGATTATTTCACTTATAATTCACTGTATCACAATTCCAGTGGGTCAGAAGTTTACATACACTAAGTTGACTGTGCCTTTAAACATCTTGGAAAATTCCAGAAAATGATGTCATGGCTTTAGAAGCTTCTGATAGGCTAATTGACATAATTTGAGTCAATTGGAGGTGTACCTGTGGATGTACTTCAAGGCCTACCTTCAAACTCAGTGCCTCTGTGCTTGACATCATGGGAAAATCAAAAGAAAACAGCCAAGACCACAAGTCTGGTTCATTTCTAATTTCCAAACGACAGAAGGTACCACGTTCATCTGTACAAACAATAGTACGCAAGTATAAACACCATTGGACCACGCAGCAGTCATACCACTGGAGGCCTACAAAGGAGGCCTACAAACCTAACTCAGTTACACCAGCTCTGTCAGGAGGAATGGGCCAAAATTCACTCAACTTATTGTGGGAAGCTTGTGGAAGGCTACCTGAAAAGTTTGACCCATGTTAAACAATTTAAAGGCAATGCTACCAAATACTAATTGAGTGTATGTACATTTCTGACCCACTGGGAATGTGATGAAAGAAATAATACCTGAAATAAATCAGTCTCCACTATTATTCTGACATTTCACGTTCTTAAAATAAAGTGATGATCCTGACGGACGTAAAACAGGGAATTGTTACTAGGATTAAATGTCAGGAATTGTGAAAAACTGAGATTAAATGTATTCTGCTAATGTGTATGATAACTTCTGACTTCAACTGTGTGTATGTATATATATTGTACATACACACACACACATACATATACAGTGGGGCAAAAAAGTATTTAGTCAGCCACCAATTGTGCATGTTCTCCCACTTAAAAAGATGAGAGGCCTGTAATTTTCATCATAGGTACACTTCAACTATGACAGACAAAATGAGGAAAACAAATCCAGAAAATCACTTTGTAGGATTTTTAATGAATTTATTTGCAAATTATGGTGGAAAATAAGTATTTGGTCACCTACAAACAAGCAAGATTTCTGGCTCTCACAGACCTGTAACTTCTTCTTTAAGAGGCTCCTCTGTCCTCCACTCGTTACCTGTATTAATGGTACCTGTTTGAACTTGTTATCAGTATAAAAGACACCTGTCCACAACTTCAAACAGTCACACTCCAAACTCCACTATGGCCAAGACCAAAGAGCTGTCAAAGGACACCAGAAACAAAATTGTAGACCTGCACCAGGCTGGGAAGGCTGAATCTGCAATAGGTAAGCAGCTTGGTTTGAAGAAATCAACTGTGGGAGCAATTATTAGGAATTGAAAGACATACAAGACCACTGATAATCTCCCTCGATCTGGGGCTCCACGCAAGATCTCACCCCGTGGGGTCAAAATGATCACAAGAACGGTGAGCAAAAATCCCAGAACAACACGGAACAACACGGGGGGACCTAGTGAATGACCTGCAGAGAGCTGGGACCAAAGTAACAAAGCCTACCATCAGTAACACACTACGCCGCCAGGGACTCAAATCCTGCAGTGCCAGACGTGTCCTCTGCTTAAGCCAGTACATGTCCAGGTCCGTCTGAAGTTTGCTAGAGAGCATTTGGATGATCCAGAAGAATATTGGGAGAATGTCATATGGTCAGCTGAAACCAAAATATTACTTTTTGGTAAAAACTCAACTCGTCGTGTTTGGAGGACAAAGAATGCTGAGTTGCATCCAAAGAACACCATACCTACTGTGAAGCATGGGGGTGGAAACATCATGCTTTGGGGCTGTTTTTCTGCAAAGGGACCAGGACTGGTTCGCCATTTCCGGTCACAACTTGCAGACTTGTTTACGTGTTGCTGTGCGTTTTGTTGGCAACCTATTTTGCTACCTGACAACTTTACGGTTTTTACTTTTTAATTACCGTTTATATTTTTGTTTTTTTCCCTCAACTTTTTCACTCCGGACGCTTTATCTGGACATGGTTCGTCAGGACCTCCAACAGCTGAAGCTAAGTAGTAACATTAACATGATGCCTTCTAATTGCAGTCGCTGTACTCATAATACACAGGATAATGATCGCCTTACGGAGAGGATAGCTGTGCTACAAGCCCAGCTTCAGACGCAATCGTTAGGCAAGGGTAATTTCAGTGTAGGAAAGGATGAAACAGCGTCTGTGCCACCAGTAAGTACAGATAGTAACGTTTGTATAAATCCCCTCGCACAGTCCCCGCAGCCGGACAACTTTCTCACGGTTTCTGGAAGGAAATGCTGTAGGAATGCTCAACCGGTGTCGCTCATTCAGCCAACAGAAACTTTCAACCGGTTTTCCCCATTAAGCAGCGAGTCGGAGACAGAGGCCGAGCCTTCTCTTGTCTCTACTCCTCTCGTTACGGGGTCTGGACGCCGAAGCTTCCCACCATTAGCTCTGACAAATTGAAAACTCTAGTCATTGGCGACTCCATTACCTCACAGTATTAGACTTAAATCGAATCATCCAGCGATCATACACTGTTTACCAGGGGGCAGGGCTACCGACGTTAAGGCTAATCTGAAGATGGTGCTGGCTAAAGCTAAAACTGGCGAGTGTAGAGAGTATAGAGATATTGTTATCCACGTCGGCACCAACGATGTTAGGATGAAACAGTCAGAGATCACCAAGCGCAACATAGCTTCTGCGTGTAAATCAGCTAGAAAGATGTGTCGGCATCGAGTAATTGTCTGTGGCCCCCTCCCAGTTAGGGGGAGTGATGAGCTCTTCAGCAGTCTCACAACTCAATCGCTGGTTGAAAACTGTTTTCTGCCCCTCCCAAAATTGATAGAATTTGTAGATAATTGGCCCTCTTTCTGGGACTCACCCACAAACAGGACCAAGCCTGACCTGCTGAGGAGTGACAGACTCCATCCTAGCTGGAGGGGTGCTCTCATCTTATCTACCAACATAGACAGGGCTCTAACTCCTCTAGCTCCACAATGAAATAGGGTGCAGGCCAGGCAGCAGGCTGTTAGCCAGCCTGCCAGCATAGTGGAGTCTGCCACTAGCACAGTCAGTGTAGTCAGCTCAGCTATCCCCATTGAGACTGTGTCTGTGCCTCGACCTAGGTTGGGCAAAACTAATCATGGCGGTGTTCGCCTTAGCAATCTCACCAGGATAAAGACCTCCTCCATTCCTGTCATTTTTGAAAGAGATCATGATACCTCACATCTCAAAATAGGGCTACTTAATGTTAGATCCCTTACTTCAAAGGCAATTATAGTCAATGAACTAATCACTGATCATAATCTTGATGTGATTGGCCTGACTGAAACATGGCTTAAGCCTGATGAATTTACTGTGTTAAATGAGGCCTCACCTCCTCCTGGCTACACTAGTGACCATATCCCCCGTGCATCCCGCAAAGGCGGAGGTGTTGCTAACATTTACGATAGCAAAAAATGACGTTTTCGTCTTTTGAGCTTCTAGTCATGAAATCTATGCAGCCTACTCAATCACTTTTTATAGCTACAGTTTCCAGGCCTCCTGGGCCATATACAGCTTTCTTCATTGAGTTCCCTGAATTCCTATCGGACCTTGTAGTCATAGCAGATAATATTCTAATCTTTGGTGACTTTAATATTCACATGGAAAAGTCCACAGACCCACTCCAAAAGGCTTTCAGAGCCATCATCGACTCAGTGGGTTTTGTCCAACATGTCTCTGGACCCACTCGCTGTCACAGTCATACTCTGGACCGAGTTTTGTCCCATGGAATAAATGTTGTGGATCTTAATGTTTTTCCTCATAATCCTGGACTATCGGACCCCCATTTTATTACGTTTGCAATTGCAACAAATAATCTGCTCAGACCCCAACCAAGGAACATCAAAAGTTGTGCTATAAATTCACAGACAACACAAAGATTCCTTGATGCCCTTCCAGATTCCCTCTGTCTACCCAAGGACGCCAGAGGACAAAAATCAGTTAACCACCTAACTGAGGAACTCAATTTAACCTTGCGCAACACCCTAGATGCAGTTGCACCCCTAAAAACTAAAAACATTTATCATAAGAAACTAGCTCCCTGGTACACAGAAAATACCCGAGCTCTGAAGCAAGCTTCCAGAAAATTGGAACGGAAATGGCGCCACACCAAACTGGAAGTCTTCCGACTAGCTTGGAAAGACAGTACCGTGCAGTACCGAAGAGCCCATACTGCTGCTCGATCATCCTATTTTTCTAACTTAATTGAGGAAAATAAGAACAATCCGAAATTCCTTTTTGATACTGTCGCAAAGCTAACTAAAAAGCAGCATTCCCCAAGAGAGGATGGCTTTCACTTCAGCAGTGATAAATTCATGAACTTCTTTGAGGAAAAGATCATGATTATTAGAAAGCAAATTACGGACTCCTCTTTAAATCTGTGTATTCCTTCAAAGTACAGTTGTCCTGAGTCTGCACAACTCTGCCAGGACCTAGGATCAAGAGAGACGCTCAAGTGTTTTAGTACTATATCTCTTGACACAATGATGAAAATAATCATGGCCTCTAAACCTTAAAGCTGCATACTGGACCCTATTCCAACTAAACTACTGAAAGAGCTGCTTCCTGTGCATGGCCCTCCTATGTTGAACATAATAAACGGCTCTCTATCCACCTGATGTGTACCAAACTCACTAAAAGTGGCAGTAATAAAGCCTCTCTTGAAAAAGCCAAACCTTGACCCAGAAAATATAAAAAACTATCGGCCTATAACGAATCTTCCATTCCTCTCAAACATTTTAGAAAAGGCTGTTGCGCAGCAACTCACTGCCTACCTGAAGACAAACAATGTATACAAAATGCTTCAGTCTGGTTTTAGATCCCATCATAGCACTGAGACTGCACTTGTGAACGTGGTAAATTACCTTTTAATGGCATCAGACCGAGGCTCTGCATCTGTCCTCGTGCTTATAGACCTTAGTGCTGCTTTTGATACCATCAATCACCACATTCTTTTGGAGAGATCGGAAACCCAAATTGGTCTACACAGACAAGTTCTGGCCTGGTTTAGATCTTATCTGTCGGAAAGATATCAGTTTGTCTCTGTGAATGGTTTGTCCTCTGACAAATCAACTGTAAATTTCGGTGTTCCTCAAGGTTCGGTTTTAGGACCACTATTGTTTTCACTATATATTTTACCTCTTGGGGATGTCATTCGAAAACATAATGTTAACTTTCACTGCTATGCAGATGACACACAGCTGTACATTTCAATGAAACATGGTGAAGCCCCAAAATCGCCCTCACTAGAAGCATGTGTTTCAGACATAAGGAAGTGGATGGCTGCAAACTTTCTACTTTTAAACTCGGACAAAACAGAGATGCTTGTTCTAGGTCCCAAGAAACAAAGAGATCTTCTGTTGAATCTGACAATTAATCTTAATGGTTGTACAGTCGTCTCAAATAAAACTGTGAAGGACCTCGGCGTTACTCTGGACCCTGATCTCTCTTTTGAAGAACATATCAAGGCCATTTCAAGGACAGCTTTTTTCCGTCTACGTAACATTGCAAAAATCAGAAACTTTCTGTCCAAAAATTATGCAGAAAAATTAATCCATGCTTTTGTCACTTCTAGGTTAGACTACTGCAATGCTCTACTTTCCGGCTACCCGGATAAAGCACTAAATAAACTTCCTTTAGTGCTAAATACGGCTACTAGAATCCTGACTAGAACTAAAAATTCAATCATATTACTCCAGTGCTAGCCTCCCTACACTGGCTTCCTGTCAAGGCAAGGGCTCATTTCAAGGTTTTACTGCTAACCTACAAAGCATTACATGGGCTTGCTCCTACCTATCTCTCTGATTT